>NC_080670.1:108601501-108696652 GCF_030247195.1 Topomyia yanbarensis | reverse complement strand
TTCCAAATCGAACAGGTATTATTGATGTCAAATGAGTTTAAAATGCATAAGGCATCAAAATTTGATGCTATCTCGAAAATTTTTTTTTAACGAAAATTGACTTTTTTTGACGATTTTTGTTCAAAGGGGGGAGTAAAGGAAAATTTCAAAATCGACTTTGTATTTTCGATGCCAAATGACTTTAAACTGCATGAAACGTCGAGATTTGATGCAAACTCGAAATTTTTTTTTTGACGAATATCGACTTTTTTCGACTTTTTTTGTTCAAAGGAGGGGAAATTTCCAAATCGAACAGGTATTATTGATGCCAAATGACTTTAAAATGCATAAGGCATCAAAATTTGATGCTATCTCGAAAAAAAATTTTTAACGAAAATTGACTTTTTTTGACGATTTTTGTTCAAAGGGGGGAGTAAAGGAAAATTTCAAAATCGACTTTGTATTTTCGATGCCAAATGACTTTAAACTGCATGAAACGTCGAGATTTGATGCAAACTCGAAAAAAAAATTTTGACGAAAATCGACTTTTTTCGACTTTTTTTGTTCAAAGGAGGGGAAATTTCCAAATCGAACAGGTATTATTGATGCCAAATGACTTTAAAATGCATAAGGCATCAAAATTTGATGCTATCTCGAAAAAATTTTTTTAACGAAAATTGACTTTTTTTGACGATTTTTGTTCAAAGGGGGGAGTAAAGGAAAATTTCAAAATCGACTTTGTATTTTCGATGCCAAATGACTTTAAACTGCATGAAACGTCGAGATTTGATGCAAACTCGAAAAATTTTTTTTGGCGAAAATCGACTTTTTTCGACTTTTTTTGTTCAAAGGAGGGGAAATTTCCAAATCGAACAGGTATTATTGATGCCAAATGACTTTAAAATGCATAAGGCATCAAAATTTGATGCTATCTCGAAAAAAATTTTTTAACGAAAATTGACTTTTTTTGACGATTTTTGTTCAAAGGGGGGAGTAAAGGAAAATTTCAAAATCGACTTTGTATTTTCGATGCCAAATGACTTTAAACTGCATGAAACGTCGAGATTTGATGCAAACTCGAAAAAAATTTTTTGACGAAAATCGACTTTTTTCGACTTTTTTTGTTCAAAGGAGGGGAATTTCCAAATCGAACAGGTATTATTGATGCCAAATGACTTTAAAATGCATAAGGCATCAAAATTTGATGCTATCTCGAAAAAATTTTTTTAACGAAAATTGACTTTTTTTTTACTATTTTTGTTCAAAGGGGGGAGTAAAGGAAAATTTCAAAATCGACTTTTTATTTTCGATGCCAAATGACTTTAAACTGCATGAAACGTCGAGATTTGATGCAAACTCGAAAAAATTTTTTTGACGAAAATCGACTTTTTTCGACTTTTTTTGTTCAAAGGAGGGGAAATTTCCAAATCGAACAGGTATTATTGATGCCAAATGACTTTAAAATGCATAAGACATCAAAATTTGATGCTATCTCGAAAAATTTTTTTTAACGAAAATTGACTTTTTTTGACGATTTTTGTTCAAAGGGGGGAGTAAAGGAAAATTTCAAAATCGACTTTGTATTTTCGATGCCAAATGACTTTAAACTGCATGAAACGTCGAGATTTGATGCAAACTCGAAAAATTTTTTTGGCGAAAATCGACTTTTTTTGTTCAAAGGAGGGGAAATTTCCAAATCGAACAGGTATTATTGATGCCAAATGACTTTAAAATGCATAAGGCATCAAAATTTGATGCTATCTCGAAAAAAATTTTTTAGCGAAAATTGACTTTTCTTGACGATTTTTGTTCAAAGGGGGGAGTAAAGGAAAATTTCAAAATCGACTTTGTATTTTCGATGCCAAATGACTTTAAACTGCATGAAACGTCGAGATTTGATGCAAACTCGAAAATTTTTTTTTGACGAAAATCGACTTTTTTCGACTTTTTTTGTTCAAAGGAGGGGAAATTTCCAAATCGAACAGGTATTATTGATGCCAAATGACTTTAAAATGCATAAGGCATCAAAATTTGATGCTATCTCGAAAAAAATTTTTTAACGAAAATTGGCTTTTTTTGACGATTTTTGTTCAAAGGGGGGAGTAAAGGAAAATTTCAAAATCGACTTTGTATTTTCGATGCCAAATGACTTTAAACTGCATGAAACGTCGAGATTTGATGCAAGCTCGAAAATTTTTTTTTGACGAAAATCGACTTTTTTCGACTTTTTTTGTTCAAAGGAGGGGAAATTTCCAAATCGAACAGGTATTATTGATGTCAAATGAGTTTAAAATGCATAAGGCATCAAAATTTGATGCTATCTCGAAAATTTTTTTTTAACGAAAATTGACTTTTTTTGACGATTTTTGTTCAAAGGGGGGAGTAAAGGAAAATTTCAAAATCGACTTTGTATTTTCGATGCCAAATGACTTTAAACTGCATGAAACGTCGAGATTTGATGCAAACTCGAAATTTTTTTTTTGACGAATATCGACTTTTTTCGACTTTTTTTGTTCAAAGGAGGGGAAATTTCCAAATCGAACAGGTATTATTGATGCCAAATGACTTTAAAATGCATAAGGCATCAAAATTTGATGCTATCTCGAAAAAAAATTTTTAACGAAAATTGACTTTTTTTGACGATTTTTGTTCAAAGGGGGGAGTAAAGGAAAATTTCAAAATCGACTTTGTATTTTCGATGCCAAATGACTTTAAACTGCATGAAACGTCGAGATTTGATGCAAACTCGAAAAAAAAATTTTGACGAAAATCGACTTTTTTCGACTTTTTTTGTTCAAAGGAGGGGAAATTTCCAAATCGAACAGGTATTATTGATGCCAAATGACTTTAAAATGCATAAGGCATCAAAATTTGATGCTATCTCGAAAAAATTTTTTTAACGAAAATTGACTTTTTTTGACGATTTTTGTTCAAAGGGGGGAGTAAAGGAAAATTTCAAAATCGACTTTGTATTTTCGATGCCAAATGACTTTAAACTGCATGAAACGTCGAGATTTGATGCAAACTCGAAAAAATTTTTTTGACGAAAATCGACTTTTTTCGACTTTTTTTGTTCAAAGGAGGGGAAATTTCCAAATCGAACAGGTATTATTGATGCCAAATGACTTTAAAATGCATAAGGCATCAAAATTTGATGCTATCTCGAAAAAAAATTTTTAACGAAAATTGACTTTTTTTGACGATTTTTGTTCAAAGGGGGGAGTAAAGGAAAATTTCAAAATCGACTTTGTATTTTCGATGCCAAATGACTTTAAACTGCATGAAACGTCGAGATTTGATGCAAACTCGAAAAAAAAATTTTGACGAAAATCGACTTTTTTCGACTTTTTTTGTTCAAAGGAGGGGAAATTTCCAAATCGAACAGGTATTATTGATGCCAAATGACTTTAAAATGCATAAGGCATCAAAATTTGATGCTATCTCGAAAAAATTTTTTTAACGAAAATTGACTTTTTTTGACGATTTTTGTTCAAAGGGGGGAGTAAAGGAAAATTTCAAAATCGACTTTGTATTTTCGATGCCAAATGACTTTAAACTGCATGAAACGTCGAGATTTGATGCAAACTCGAAAAATTTTTTTTGGCGAAAATCGACTTTTTTCGACTTTTTTTGTTCAAAGGAGGGGAAATTTCCAAATCGAACAGGTATTATTGATGCCAAATGACTTTAAAATGCATAAGGCATCAAAATTTGATGCTATCTCGAAAAAAAATTTTTAACGAAAATTGACTTTTTTTGACGATTTTTGTTCAAAGGGGGGAGTAAAGGAAAATTTCAAAATCGACTTTGTATTTTCGATGCCAAATGACTTTAAACTGCATGAAACGTCGAGATTTGATGCAAACTCGAAAAAAAATTTTTGACGAAAATCGACTTTTTTCGACTTTTTTTGTTCAAAGGAGGGGAATTTCCAAATCGAACAGGTATTATTGATGCCAAATGACTTTAAAATGCATAAGGCATCAAAATTTGATGCTATCTCGAAAAAAAATTTTTAACGAAAATTGACTTTTTTTTACTATTTTTGTTCAAAGGGGGGAGTAAAGGAAAATTTCAAAATCGACTTTGTATTTTCGATGCCAAATGACTTTAAACTGCATGAAACGTCGAGATTTGATGCAAACTCGAAAAAATTTTTTTGACGAAAATCGACTTTTTTCGACTTTTTTTGTTCAAAGGAGGGGAAATTTCCAAATCGAACAGGTATTATTGATGCCAAATGACTTTAAAATGCATAAGGCATCAAAATTTGATGCTATCTCGAAAAATTTTTTTTAACGAAAATTGACTTTTTTTGACG
Organism: Topomyia yanbarensis; assembly: GCF_030247195.1. Taxonomy (NCBI): domain Eukaryota; kingdom Metazoa; phylum Arthropoda; class Insecta; order Diptera; family Culicidae; genus Topomyia; species Topomyia yanbarensis. Next base: position 108,692,352 of record NC_080670.1, on the reverse strand, counting down.
ATTTTTGTTCAAAGGGGGGAGTAAAGGAAAATTTCAAAATCGACTTTGTATTTTCGATGCCAAATGACTTTAAACTGCATGAAACGTCGAGATTTGATGCAAACTCGAAAATTTTTTTTGGCGAAAATCGACTTTTTTTGTTCAAAGGAGGGGAAATTTCCAAATCGAACAGGTATTATTGATGCCAAATGACTTTAAAATGCATAAGGCATCAAAATTTGATGCTATCTCGAAAAAATTTTTTTAGCGAAAATTGACTTTTCTTGACGATTTTTGTTCAAAGGGGGGAGTAAAGGAAAATTTCAAAATCGACTTTGTATTTTCGATGCCAAATGACTTTAAACTGCATGAAACGTCGAGATTTGATGCAAACTCGAAAATTTTTTTTTGACGAAAATCGACTTTTTTCGACTTTTTTTGTTCAAAGGAGGGGAAATTTCCAAATCGAACAGGTATTATTGATGCCAAATGACTTTAAAATGCATAAGGCGTCAAAATTTGATGCTTGATGCCAAATGACTTTAAAATGCATAAGGCATCAAAATTTGATGCTATCTCGAAAAAAATTTTTTAACGAAAATTGACGATTTTTGTTCAAAGGGGGGAGTAAAGGAAAATTTCAAGATCGACTTTGTATTTTCGATGCCAAATGACTTTAAACTGCATGAAATGTCGAGATTTGATGCAAACTCGAAAAAATTTTTTTGACGAAAATCGACTTTTTTCGACTTTTTTTGTTCAAAGGAGGGGAAATTTCCAAATCGAACAGGTATTATTGATGCCAAATGACTTTAAAATGCATAAGGCATCAAAATTTGATGCTATCTCGAAAAATTTTTTTTAACGAAAATTGACTTTTTTTGACGATTTTTGTTCAAAGGGGGGAGTAAAGGAAAATTTCAAAATCGACTTTGTATTTTCGATGCCAAATGACTTTAAACTGCATGAAACGTCGAGATTTGATGCAAACTCGAAAAATTTTTTTTGACGAAAATCGACTTTTTTCGACTTTTTTTGTTCAAAGGAGGGGAAATTCCAAATCGAACAGGTATTATTGATGCCAAATGACTTTAAAATGCATAAGGCATCAAAATTTGATGCTATCTCGAAAAATTTTTTTTAACGAAAATTGACTTTTTTTGACGATTTTTGTTCAAAGGGGGGAGTAAAGGAAAATTTCAAAATCGACTTTGTATTTTCGATGCCAAATGACTAAACTGCATGAAACGTCGAGATTTGATGCAAACTCGAAAATTTTTTTTTGACGAAAATCGACTTTTTTCGACTTTTTTTGTTCAAAGGAGGGGAAATTTCCAAATCGAACAGGTATTATTGATGCCAAATGACTTTAAAATGCATAAGGCATCAAAATTTGATGCTATCTCGAAAAAAAATTTTTGACGAAAATTGACGATTTTTGTTCAAAGGGGGGAGTAAAGGAAAATTTCAAGATCGACTTTGTATTTTCGATGCCAAATGACTTTAAACTGCATGAAATGTCGAGATTTGATGCAAACTCGAAAAAAATTTTTTGACGAAAATCGACTTTTTTCGACTTTTTTTGTTCAAAGGAGGGGAAATTTCCAAATCGAACAGGTATTATTGATGCCAAATGACTTTAAAATGCATAAGGCATCAAAATTTGATGCTATCTCGAAAATTTTTTTTTAACGAAAATTGACTTTTTTTGACGATTTTTGTTCAAAGGGGGGAGTAAAGGAAAATTTCAAAATCGACTTTGTATTTTCGATGCTGATGAAAACTCGAAAAAAATTTTTTGACGAAAATCGACTTCTTTCGACTTTTTTTGTTCAAAGGAGGGGAAATTTCCAAATCGAACAGGTATTATTGATGCCAAATGACTTTAAAATGCATAAGGCATCAAAATTTGATGCTATTTTCGACTTTTGTTCAAAGGAGGGGAAATTTCCAAATCGAACAGGTATTATTGATGCCAAATGACTTTAAAATGCATAAGGCATCAAAATTTGATGCTATCTCGAAAAAATTTTTTAACGAAAATTGACTTTTTTTGACGATTTTTGTTCAAAGGGGGGAGTAAAGGAAAATTTCAAAATCGACTTTGTATTTTCGATGCCAAATGACTTTAAACTGCATGAAACGTCGAGATTTGATGCAAACTCGAAAAAATTTTTTTGACGAAAATCGACTTTTTTCGACTTTTTTTGTTCAAAGGAGGGGAAATTTCCAAATCGAACAGGTATTATTGATGCCAAATGACTTTAAAATGCATAAGGCATCAAAATTTGATGCTATCTCGAAAATTTTTTTTTAACGAAAATTGACTTTTTTTGACGATTTTTGTTCAAAGGAGGGGAAATTTCCAAATCGAACAGGTATTATTGATGCCAAATGACTTTAAAATGCATAAGGCATCAAAATTTGATGCTATCTCGAAAAATTTTTTTTTAACGAAAATTGACTTTTTTTGACGATTTTTGTTCAAAGGGGGGAGTAAAGGAAAATTTCAAAATCGACTTTGTATTTTCGATGCCAAATGACTTTAAACTGCATGAAACGTCGAGATTTGATGCAAACTCGAAAAATTTTTTTTTGACGAAAATCGACTTTTTTCGACTTTTTTTGTTCAAAGGAGGGGAAATTTCCAAATCGAACAGGTATTATTGATGCCAAATGACTTTAAAATGCATAAGGCATCAAAATTTGATGCTATCTCGAAAAAAATTTTTTAACGAAAATTGACTTTTTTTGACGATTTTTGTTCAAAGGGGGGAGTAAAGGAAAATTTCAAAATCGACTTTGTATTTTCGATGCCAAATGACTTTAAACTGCATGAAACGTCGAGATTTGATGCAAGCTCGAAAAAAATTTTTTGACGAAAATCGACTTTTTTCGACTTTTTTTGTTCAAAGGAGGGGAAATTTCCAAATCGAACAGGTATTATTGATGTCAAATGACTTTAAAATGCATAAGGCATCAAAATTTGATGCTATCTCGAAAAATTTTTTTTAACGAAAATTGACTTTTTTTGACGATTTTTGTTCAAAGGGGGGAGTAAAGGAAAATTTCAAAATCGACTTTGTATTTTCGATGCCAAATGACTTTAAACTGCATGAAACGTCGAGATTTGATGCAAGCTCGAAAATTTTTTTTTGCCGAAAATCGACTTTTTTCGACTTTTTTTGTTCAAAGGAGGGGAAATTTCCAAATCGAACAGGTATTATTGATGCCAAATGACTTTAAAATGCATAAGGCATCAAAATTTGATGCTATCTCGAAAATTTTTTTTTAACGAGAATTGACTTTTTTTGACGATTTTTGTTCAAAGGGGGGAGTAAAGGAAAATTTCAAAATCGACTTTGTATTTTCGATGCCAAATGACTTTAAACTGCATGAAACGTCGAGATTTGATGCAAGCTCGAAAAATTTTTTTTGACGAAAATCGACTTTTTTCGACTTTTTTTGTTCAAAGGAGGGGAAATTTCCAAATCGAACAGGTATTATTGATGTCAAATGACTTTAAAATGCATAAGGCATCAAAATTTGATGCTATCTCGAAAAATTTTTTTTAACGAAAATTGACTTTTTTTGACGATTTTTGTTCAAAGGGGGGAGTAAAGGAAAATTTCAAAATCGACTTTGTATTTTCGATGCCAAATGACTTTAAACTGCATGAAACGTCGAGATTTGATGCAAACTCGAAAAAAATTTTTTGACGAAAATCGACTTTTTTCGACTTTTTTTGTTCAAAGGAGGGGAAATTTCCAAATCGAACAGGTATTATTGATGCCAAATGACTTTAAAATGCATAAGGCATCAAAATTTGATGCTATCTCGAAAAAAAATTTTTAACGAAAATTGACTTTTTTTGACGATTTTTGTTCAAAGGGGGGAGTAAAGGAAAATTTCAAAATCGACTTTGTATTTTCGATGCCAAATGACTTTAAACTGCATGAAACGTCGAGATTTGATGCAAGCTCGAAAAAATTTTTTTGACGAAAATCGACTTTTTTCGACTTTTTTTGTTCAAAGGAGGGGAAATTTCCAAATCGAACAGGTATTATTGATGTCAAATGACTTTAAAATGCATAAGGCATCAAAATTTGATGCTATCTCGAAAAAATTTTTTTAACGAAAATTGACTTTTTTTGACGATTTTTGTTCAAAGGGGGGAGTAAAGGAAAATTTCAAAATCGACTTTGTATTTTCGATGCCAAATGACTTTAAACTGCATGAAACGTCGAGATTTGATGCAAACTCGAAAAATTTTTTTTGACGAAAATCGACTTTTTTCGACTTTTTTTGTTCAAAGGAGGGGAAATTTCGAAATCGAACAGGTATTATTGATATCAAATGACTTTAAAATGCATAAGGCATCAAAATTTGATGCTATCTCGAAAAAAATTTTTTTAACGAAAATTGACTTTTTTTGACGATTTTTGTTCAAAGGGGGGAGTAAAGGAAAATTTCAAAATCGACTTTGTATTTTCGATGCCAAATGACTTTAAACTGCATGAAACGTCGAGATTTGATGCAAGCTCGAAAATTTTTTTTTGCCGAAAATCGACTTTTTTCGACTTTTTTTGTTCAAAGGAGGGGAAATTTCCAAATCGAACAGGTATTATTGATGCCAAATGACTTTAAAATGCATAAGGCATCAAAATTTGATGCTATCTCGAAAAATTTTTTTTAACGAGAATTGACTTTTTTTGACGATTTTTGTTCAAAGGGGGGAGTAAAGGAAAATTTCAAAATCGACTTTGTATTTTCGATGCCAAATGACTTTAAACTGCATGAAACGTCGAGATTTGATGCAAGCTCGAAAAAATTTTTTTGACGAAAATCGACTTTTTTCGACTTTTTTTGTTCAAAGGAGGGGAAATTTCCAAATCGAACAGGTATTATTGATGTCAAATGACTTTAAAATGCATAAGGCATCAAAATTTGATGCTATCTCGAAAAATTTTTTTTAACGAAAATTGACTTTTTTTGACGATTTTTGTTCAAAGGGGGGAGTAAAGGAAAATTTCAAAATCGACTTTGTATTTTCGATGCCAAATGACTTTAAACTGCATGAAACGTCGAGATTTGATGCAAACTCGAAAAATTTTTTTTGACGAAAATCGACTTTTTTCGACTTTTTTTGTTCAAAGGAGGGGAAATTTCCAAATCGAACAGGTATTATTGATGCCAAATGACTTTAAAATGCATAAGGCATCAAAATTTGATGCTATCTCGAAAAATTTTTTTTAACGAAAATTGACTTTTTTTGACGATTTTTGTTCAAAGGAGGGGAAATTTCCAAATCGAACAGGTATTATTGATGCCAAATGACTTTAAAATGCATAAGGCATCAAAATTTGATGCTATCTCGAAAATTTTTTTTTAACGATAATTGACTTTTTTTGACGATTTTTGTTCAAAGGGGGGAGTAAAGGAAAATTTCAAAATCGACTTTGTATTTTCGATGCCAAATGACTTTAAACTGCATGAAACGTCGAGATTTGATGCAAACTCGAAAAAATTTTTTTGACGAAAATCGACTTTTTTCGACTTTTTTTGTTCAAAGGAGGGGAAATTTCCAAATCGAACAGGTATTATTGATGCCAAATGACTTTAAAATGCATAAGGCATCAAAATTTGATGCTATCTCGAAAAATTTTTTTTAACGAAAATTGACTTTTTTTGACGATTTTTGTTCAAAGGAGGGGAAATTTCCAAATCGAACAGGTATTATTGATGCCAAATGACTTTAAAATGCATAAGGCATCAAAATTTGATGCTATCTCGAAAATTTTTTTTTAACGATAATTGACTTTTTTTGACGATTTTTGTTCAAAGGGGGGAGTAAAGGAAAATTTCAAAATCGACTTTGTATTTTCGATGCCAAATGACTTTAAACTGCATGAAACGTCGAGATTTGATGCAAACTCGAAAAAATTTTTTTGACGAAAATCGACTTTTTTCGACTTTTTTTGTTCAAAGGAGGGGAAATTTCCAAATCGAACAGGTATTATTGATGCCAAATGACTTTAAAATGCATAAGGCATCAAAATTTGATGCTATCTCGAAAAAAATTTTTTAACGAAAATTGACTTTTTTTGACGATTTTTGTTCAAAGGGGGGAGTAAAGGAAAATTTCAAAATCGACTTTGTATTTTCGATGCCAAATGACTTTAAACTGCATGAAACGTCGAGATTTGATGCAAGCTCGAAAAAAATTTTTTGACGAAAATCGACTTTTTTCGACTTTTTTTGTTCAAAGGAGGGGAAATTTCCAAATCGAACAGGTATTATTGATGTCAAATGACTTTAAAATGCATAAGGCATCAAAATTTGATGCTATCTCGAAAAAATTTTTTTAACGAAAATTGACTTTTTTTGACGATTTTTGTTCAAAGGGGGGAGTAAAGGAAAATTTCAAAATCGACTTTGTATTTTCGATGCCAAATGACTTTAAACTGCATGAAACGTCGAGATTTGATGCAAGCTCGAAAATTTTTTTTTGCCGAAAATCGACTTTTTTCGACTTTTTTTGTTCAAAGGAGGGGAAATTTCCAAATCGAACAGGTATTATTGATGCCAAATGACTTTAAAATGCATAAGGCATCAAAATTTGATGCTATCTCGAAAATTTTTTTTTAACGAGAATTGACTTTTTTTGACGATTTTTGTTCAAAGGGGGGAGTAAAGGAAAATTTCAAAATCGACTTTGTATTTTCGATGCCAAATGACTTTAAACTGCATGAAACGTCGAGATTTGATGCAAGCTCGAAAAAATTTTTTTGACGAAAATCGACTTTTTTCGACTTTTTTTGTTCAAAGGAGGGGAAATTTCCAAATCGAACAGGTATTATTGATGTCAAATGACTTTAAAATGCATAAGGCATCAAAATTTGATGCTATCTCGAAAAATTTGTTTTAACGAAAATTGACTTTTTTTGACGATTTTTGTTCAAAGGGGGGAGTAAAGGAAAATTTCAAAATCGACTTTGTATTTTCGATGCCAAATGACTTTAAACTGCATGAAACGTCGAGATTTGATGCAAACTCGAAAAATTTTTTTTGACGAAAATCGACTTTTTTCGACTTTTTTTGTTCAAAGGAGGGGAAATTTCCAAATCGAACAGGTATTATTGATGCCAAATGACTTTAAAATGCATAAGGCATCAAAATTTGATGCTATCTCGAAAAAAATTTTTTAACGAAAATTGACTTTTTTTGACGATTTTTGTTCAAAGGGGGGAGTAAAGGAAAATTTCAAAATCGACTTTGTATTTTCGATGCCAAATGACTTTAAACTGCATGAAACGTCGAGATTTGATGCAAGCTCGAAAAAATTTTTTTGACGAAAATCGACTTTTTTCGACTTTTTTTGTTCAAAGGAGGGGAAATTTCCAAATCGAACAGGTATTATTGATGTCAAATGACTTTAAAATGCATAAGGCATCAAAATTTGATGCTATCTCGAAAAAAATTTTTTAACGAAAATTGACTTTTTTTGACGATTTTTGTTCAAAGGGGGGAGTAAAGGAAAATTTCAAAATCGACTTTGTATTTTCGATGCCAAATGACTTTAAACTGCATGAAACGTCGAGATTTGATGCAAACTCGAAAATTTTTTTTTGACGAAAATCGACTTTTTTCGACTTTTTTTGTTCAAAGGAGGGGAAATTTCGAAATCGAACAGGTATTATTGATATCAAATGACTTTAAAATGCATAAGGCATCAAAATTTGATGCTATCTCGAAAAAAATTTTTTTAACGAAAATTGACTTTTTTTGACGATTTTTGTTCAAAGGGGGGAGTAAAGGAAAATTTCAAAATCGACTTTGTATTTTCGATGCCAAATGACTTTAAACTGCATGAAACGTCGAGATTTGATGCAAGCTCGAAAATTTTTTTTTGCCGAAAATCGACTTTTTTCGACTTTTTTTGTTCAAAGGAGGGGAAATTTCCAAATCGAACAGGTATTATTGATGCCAAATGACTTTAAAATGCATAAGGCATCAAAATTTGATGCTATCTCGAAAAATTTTTTTTAACGAGAATTGACTTTTTTTGACGATTTTTGTTCAAAGGGGGGAGTAAAGGAAAATTTCAAAATCGACTTTGTATTTTCGATGCCAAATGACTTTAAACTGCATGAAACGTCGAGATTTGATGCAAGCTCGAAAAAATTTTTTTGACGAAAATCGACTTTTTTCGACTTTTTTTGTTCAAAGGAGGGGAAATTTCCAAATCGAACAGGTATTATTGATGTCAAATGACTTTAAAATGCATAAGGCATCAAAATTTGATGCTATCTCGAAAAATTTTTTTTAACGAAAATTGACTTTTTTTGACGATTTTTGTTCAAAGGGGGGAGTAAAGGAAAATTTCAAAATCGACTTTGTATTTTCGATGCCAAATGACTTTAAACTGCATGAAACGTCGAGATTTGATGCAAACTCGAAAAAATTTTTTTGACGAAAATCGACTTTTTTCGACTTTTTTTGTTCAAAGGAGGGGAAATTTCCAAATCGAACAGGTATTATTGATGTCAAATGACTTTAAAATGCATAAGGCATCAAAATTTGATGCTATCTCGAAAAATTTTTTTTAACGAAAATTGACTTTTTTTGACGATTTTTGTTCAAAGGGGGGAGTAAAGGAAAATTTCAAAATCGACTTTGTATTTTCGATGCCAAATGACTTTAAACTGCATGAAACGTCGAGATTTGATGCAAACTCGAAAAAAATTTTTTGACGAAAATCGACTTTTTTCGACTTTTTTTGTTCAAAGGAGGGGAAATTTCCAAATCGAACAGGTATTATTGATGCCAAATGACTTTAAAATGCATAAGGCATCAAAATTTGATGCTATCTCGAAAATTTTTTTTTAACGATAATTGACTTTTTTTGACGATTTTTGTTCAAAGGGGGGAGTAAAGGAAAATTTCAAAATCGACTTTGTATTTTCGATGCCAAATGACTTTAAACTGCATGAAACGTCGAGATTTGATGCAAACTCGAAAAAATTTTTTTGACGAAAATCGACTTTTTTCGACTTTTTTTGTTCAAAGGAGGGGAAATTTCCAAATCGAACAGGTATTATTGATGCCAAATGACTTTAAAATGCATAAGGCATCAAAATTTGATGCTATCTCGAAAAAAATTTTTTAACGAAAATTGACTTTTTTTGACGATTTTTGTTCAAAGGGGGGAGTAAAGGAAAATTTCAAAATCGACTTTGTATTTTCGATGCCAAATGTCTTTAAACTGCATGAAACGTCGAGATTTGATGCAAGCTCGAATAAATTTTTTTGACGAAAATCGACTTTTTTCGACTTTTTTTGTTCAAAGGAGGGGAAATTTCCAAATCGAACAGGTATTATTGATGTCAAATGACTTTAAAATGCATAAGGCATCAAAATTTGATGCTATCTCGAAAAAAAATTTTTAACGAAAATTGACTTTTTTTGACGATTTTTGTTCAAAGGGGGGAGTAAAGGAAAATTTCAAAATCGACTTTGTATTTTCGATGCCAAATGACTTTAAACTGCATGAAACGTCGAGATTTGATGCAAACTCGAAAATTTTTTTTTGACGAAAATCGACTTTTTTCGACTTTTTTTGTTCAAAGGAGGGGAAATTTCCAAATCGAACAGGTATTATTGATGCCAAATGACTTTAAAATGCATAGGGCATCAAAATTTGATGCTATCTCGAAAAATTTTTTTTAACGAAAATTGACTTTTTTTGACGATTTTTGTTCAAAGGGGGGAGTAAAGGAAAATTTCAAAATCGACTTTGTATTTTCGATGCCAAATGACTTTAAACTGCATGAAACGTCGAGATTTGATGCAAACTCGAAAAAAAATTTTTGACGAAAATCGACTTCTTTCGACTTTTTTTGTTCAAAGGAGGGGAAATTTCCAAATCGAACAGGTATTATTGATGCCAAATGACTTTAAAATGCATAAGGCATCAAAATTTGATGCTAAATGACTTTAAACTGCATGAAACGTCGAGATTTGATGCAAACTCGAAAAAAAAAATTTGACGAAAATCGACTTTTTTCGACTTTTTTTGTTCAAAGGAGGGGAAATTTCCAAATCGAACAGGTATTATTGATGCCAAATGACTTTAAAATGCATAAGGCATCAAAATTTGATGCTATCTCGAAAATTTTTTTTTAACGAAAATTGACTTTTTTTGACGATTTTTGTTCAAAGGGGGGAGTAAAGGAAAATTTCAAAATCGACTTTGTATTTTCGATGCCAAATGACTAAACTGCATGAAACGTCGAGATTTGATGCAAACTCGAAAATTTTTTTTTGACGAAAATCGACTTTTTTCGACTTTTTTTGTTCAAAGGAGGGGAAATTTCCAAATCGAACAGGTATTATTGATGCCAAATGACTTTAAAATGCATAAGGCATCAAAATTTGATGCTATCTCGAAAAAATTTTTTTAACGAAAATTGACGATTTTTGTTCAAAGGGGGGAGTAAAGGAAAATTTCAAAATCGACTTTGTATTTTCGATGCCAAATGACTTTAAACTGCATGAAACGTCGAGATTTGATGCGAACTCGAAAAAATTTTTTTGGCGAAAATCGACTTTTTTCGACTTTTTTTGTTCAAAGGAGGGGAAATTTCCAAATCGAACAGGTATTATTGATGCCAAATGACTTTAAAATGCATAAGGCATCAAAATTTGATGCTATCTCGAAAAATTTTTTTTTACGAAAATTGACTTTTCTTGACGATTTTTGTTCAAAGGGGGGAGTAAAGGAAAATTTCAAAATCGACTTTGTATTTTCGATGCCAAATGACTTTAAACTGCATGAAACGTCGAGATTTGATGCAAACTCGAAAAATTTTTTTTGACGAAAATCGACTTTTTTCGACTTTTATTGTTCAAAGGAGGGGAAATTTCCAAATCGAACAGGTATTATTGATGCCAAATGACTTTAAAATGCATAAGGCATCAAAATTTGATGCTATATCGAAAAATTTTTTTTTAACGAAAATTGACTTTTTTTGACGATTTTTGTTCAAAGGGGGGAGTAAAGGAAAATTTCAAAATCGACTTTGTATTTTCGATGCCAAATGACTTTAAACTGCATGAAACGTCGAGATTTGATGCAAACTCGAAAAATTTTTTTTGACGAAAATCGACTTTTTTCGACTTTTTTGTTCAGAGGGGAAATTTCCAAATCGAACAGGTATTATTGATGCCAAATGACTTTAAAATGCATAAGGCATCAAAATTTGATGCTATCTCGAAAAATTTTTTTTAACGAAAATTGACTTTTTTTGACGATTTTTGTTCAAAGGGGGGAGTAAAGGAAAATTTCAAAATCGACTTTGTATTTTCGATGCCAAATGACTTTAAACTGCATGAAACGTCGAGATTTGATGCAAGCTCGAAAAAAATTTTTTGACGAAAATCGACTTTTTTCGACTTTTTTTGTTCAAAGGAGGGGAAATTTCCAAATCGAACAGGTATTATTGATGTCAAATGACTTTAAAATGCATAAGGCATCAAAATTTGATGCTATCTCGAAAAAAAATTTTTTAACGAAAATTGACTTTTTTTGACGATTTTTGTTCAAAGGGGGGAGTAAAGGAAAATTTCAAAATCGACTTTGTATTTTCGATGCCAAATGACTTTAAACTGCATGAAACGTCGAGATTTGATGCAAACTCGAAAATTTTTTTTTTGACGAAAATCGACTTTATTCGACTTTTTTTGTTCAAAGGAGGGGAAATTTCCAAATCGAACAGGTATTATTGATGCCAAATGACTTTAAAATGCATAGGGCATCAAAATTTAAGGCTATCTCGAAAAATTTTTTTTATTGAAAATTGACTTTTTTGACGATTTTTGTTCAAAGGGGGGAGTAAAGGAAAATTTCAAAATCGACTTTGTATTTTCGATGCCAAATGACTTTAAACTGCATGAAACGTCGAGATTTGATGCAAGCTCGAAAAATTTTTTTTGACGAAAATCGACTTTTTTCGACTTTTTTTGTTCAAAGGAGGGGAAATTTCCAAATCGAACAGGTATTATTGATGTCAAATGACTTTAAAATGCATAAGGCATCAAAATTTGATGCTATCTCGAAAAAAAATTTTTAACGAAAATTGACTTTTTTTGACGATTTTTGTTCAAAGGAAAATTTCAAAATCGACTTTGTATTTTCGATGCCAAATGACTTTAAACTGCATGAAACGTCGAGATTTGATGAAAACTCGAAAAAAATTTTTTGACGAAAATCGACTTCTTTCGACTTTTTTTGTTCAAAGGAGGGGAAATTTCCAAATCGAACAGGTATTATTGATGCCAAATGACTTTAAAATGCATAAGGCATCAAAATTTGATGCTATCTCGAAAATTTTTTTTTAACGAAAATTGACTTTTTTTGACGATTTTTGTTCAAAGGGGGGAGTAAAGGAAAATTTCAAAATCGACTTTGTATTTTCGATGCCAAATGACTTTAAACTGCATGAAACGTCGAGATTTGATGCAAACTCGAAAAAAAATTTTTGACGAAAATCGACTTTTTTCGACTTTTGTTCAAAGGAGGGGAAATTTCCAAATCGAACAGGTATTATTGATGCCAAATGACTTTAAAATGCATAAGGCATCAAAATTTGATGCTATCTCGAAAATTTTTTTTAACGAAAATTGACTTTTTTTGACGATTTTTGTTCAAAGGGGGGAGTAAAGGAAAATTTCAAAATCGACTTTGTATTTTCGATGCCAAATGACTTTAAACTGCATGAAACGTCGAGATTTGATGCAAACTCGAAAAATTTTTTTTGACGAAAATCGACTTTTTTCGACTTTTTTTGTTCAAAGGAGGGGAAATTTCCAAATCGAACAGGTATTATTGATGCCAAATGACTTTAAAATGCATAAGGCATCAAAATTTGATGCTATCTCGAAAAATTTTTTTTAACGAAAATTGACTTTTTTTGACGATTTTTGTTCAAAGGAGGGGAAATTTCCAAATCGAACAGGTATTATTGATGCCAAATGACTTTAAAATGCATAAGGCATCAAAATTTGATGCTATCTCGAAAATTTTTTTTTAACGATAATTGACTTTTTTTGACGATTTTTGTTCAAAGGGGGGAGTAAAGGAAAATTTCAAAATCGACTTTGTATTTTCGATGCCAAATGACTTTAAACTGCATGAAACGTCGAGATTTGATGCAAACTCGAAAAAATTTTTTTGACGAAAATCGACTTTTTTCGACTTTTTTTGTTCAAAGGAGGGGAAATTTCCAAATCGAACAGGTATTATTGATGCCAAATGACTTTAAAATGCATAAGGCATCAAAATTTGATGCTATCTCGAAAAAATTTTTTTAACGAAAATTGACTTTTTTTGACGATTTTTGTTCAAAGGAGGGGAAATTTCCAAATCGAACAGGTATTATTGATGCCAAATGACTTTAAAATGCATAAGGCATCAAAATTTGATGCTATCTCGAAAATTTTTTTTTAACGATAATTGACTTTTTTTGACGATTTTTGTTCAAAGGGGGGAGTAAAGGAAAATTTCAAAATCGACTTTGTATTTTCGATGCCAAATGACTTTAAACTGCATGAAACGTCGAGATTTGATGCAAACTCGAAAAATTTTTTTTGACGAAAATCGACTTTTTTCGACTTTTTTTGTTCAAAGGAGGGGAAATTTCCAAATCGAACAGGTATTATTGATGCCAAATGACTTTAAAATGCATAAGGCATCAAAATTTGATGCTATCTCGAAAAAAATTTTTTAACGAAAATTGACTTTTTTTGACGATTTTTGTTCAAAGGGGGGAGTAAAGGAAAATTTCAAAATCGACTTTGTATTTTCGATGCCAAATGACTTTAAACTGCATGAAACGTCGAGATTTGATGCAAGCTCGAAAAAAATTTTTTGACGAAAATCGACTTTTTTCGACTTTTTTTGTTCAAAGGAGGGGAAATTTCCAAATCGAACAGGTATTATTGATGTCAAATGACTTTAAAATGCATAAGGCATCAAAATTTGATGCTATCTCGAAAAATTTTTTTTAACGAAAATTGACTTTTTTTGACGATTTTTGTTCAAAGGGGGGAGTAAAGGAAAATTTCAAAATCGACTTTGTATTTTCGATGCCAAATGACTTTAAACTGCATGAAACGTCGAGATTTGATGCAAGCTCGAAAATTTTTTTTTGCCGAAAATCGACTTTTTTCGACTTTTTTTGTTCAAAGGAGGGGAAATTTCCAAATCGAACAGGTATTATTGATGCCAAATGACTTTAAAATGCATAAGGCATCAAAATTTGATGCTATCTCGAAAATTTTTTTTTAACGAGAATTGACTTTTTTTGACGATTTTTGTTCAAAGGGGGGAGTAAAGGAAAATTTCAAAATCGACTTTGTATTTTCGATGCCAAATGACTTTAAACTGCATGAAACGTCGAGATTTGATGCAAGCTCGAAAAAATTTTTTTGACGAAAATCGACTTTTTTCGACTTTTTTTGTTCAAAGGAGGGGAAATTTCCAAATCGAACAGGTATTATTGATGTCAAATTACTTTAAAATGCATAAGGCATCAAAATTTGATGCTATCTCGAAAAATTTTTTTTAACGAAAATTGACTTTTTTTGACGATTTTTGTTCAAAGGAGGGGAAATTTCCAAATCGAACAGGTATTATTGATGCCAAATGACTTTAAAATGCATAAGGCATCAAAATTTGATGCTATCTCGAAAATTTTTTTTTAACGATAATTGACTTTTTTTGACGATTTTTGTTCAAAGGGGGGAGTAAAGGAAAATTTCAAAATCGACTTTGTATTTTCGATGCCAAATGACTTTAAACTGCATGAAACGTCGAGATTTGATGCAAACTCGAAAAATTTTTTTTGACGAAAATCGACTTTTTTCGACTTTTTTTGTTCAAAGGAGGGGAAATTTCCAAATCGAACAGGTATTATTGATGCCAAATGACTTTAAAATGCATAAGGCATCAAAATTTGATGCTATCTCGAAAAATTTTTTTTAACGAAAATTGACTTTTTTTGACGATTTTTGTTCAAAGGAGGGGAAATTTCCAAATCGAACAGGTATTATTGATGCCAAATGACTTTAAAATGCATAAGGCATCAAAATTTGATGCTATCTCGAAAATTTTTTTTTAACGATAATTGACTTTTTTTGACGATTTTTGTTCGAAGGGGGGAGTAAAGGAAAATTTCAAAATCGACTTTGTATTTTCGATGCCAAATGACTTTAAACTGCATGAAACGTCGAGATTTGATGCAAACTCGAAAAATTTTTTTTGACGAAAATCGACTTTTTTCGACTTTTTTTGTTCAAAGGAGGGGAAATTTCCAAATCGAACAGGTATTATTGATGCCAAATGACTTTAAAATGCATAAGGCATCAAAATTTGATGCTATCTCGAAAAAAATTTTTTAACGAAAATTGACTTTTTTTGACGATTTTTGTTCAAAGGGGGGAGTAAAGGAAAATTTCAAAATCGACTTTGTATTTTCGATGCCAAATGACTTTAAACTGCATGAAACGTCGAGATTTGATGCAAGCTCGAAAAAAATTTTTTGACGAAAATCGACTTTTTTCGACTTTTTTTGTTCAAAGGAGGGGAAATTTCCAAATCGAACAGGTATTATTGATGTCAAATGACTTTAAAATGCATAAGGCATCAAAATTTGATGCTATCTCGAAAAATTTTTTTTAACGAAAATTGACTTTTTTTGACGATTTTTGTTCAAAGGGGGGAGTAAAGGAAAATTTCAAAATCGACTTTGTATTTTCGATGCCAAATGACTTTAAACTGCATGAAACGTCGAGATTTGATGCAAGCTCGAAAATTCTTTTTTGCCGAAAATCGACTTTTTTCGACTTTTTTTGTTCAAAGGAGGGGAAATTTCCAAATCGAACAGGTATTATTGATGCCAAATGACTTTAAAATGCATAAGGCATCAAAATTTGATGCTATCTCGAAAATTTTTTTTTAACGAGAATTGACTTTTTTTGACGATTTTTGTTCAAAGGGGGGAGTAAAGGAAAATTTCAAAATCGACTTTGTATTTTCGATGCCAAATGACTTTAAACTGCATGAAACGTCGAGATTTGATGCAAGCTCGAAAAAATTTTTTTGACGAAAATCGACTTTTTTCGACTTTTTTGTTCAAAGGAGGGGAAATTTCCAAATCGAACAGGTATTATTGATGTCAAATGACTTTAAAATGCATAAGGCATCAAAATTTGATGCTATCTCGAAAAATTTTTTTTAACGAAAATTGACTTTTTTTGACGATTTTTGTTCAAAGGGGGGAGTAAAGGAAAATTTCAAAATCGACTTTGTATTTTCGATGCCAAATGACTTTAAACTGCATGAAACGTCGAGATTTGATGCAAACTCGAAAAAATTTTTTTGACGAAAATCGACTTTTTTCGACTTTTTTTGTTCAAAGGAGGGGAAATTTCCAAATCGAACAGGTATTATTGATGCCAAATGACTTTAAAATGCATAAGGCATCAAAATTTGATGCTATCTCGAAAAAAAATTTTTAACGAAAATTGACTTTTTTTGACGATTTTTGTTCAAAGGGGGGAGTAAAGGAAAATTTCAAAATCGACTTTGTATTTTCGATGCCAAATGACTTTAAACTGCATGAAACGTCGAGATTTGATGCAAGCTCGAAAAAATTTTTTTGACGAAAATCGACTTTTTTCGACTTTTTTTGTTCAAAGGAGGGGAAATTTCCAAATCGAACAGGTATTATTGATGTCAAATGACTTTAAAATGCATAAGGCATCAAAATTTGATGCTATCTCGAAAAAAAATTTTTAACGAAAATTGACTTTTTTTGACGATTTTTGTTCAAAGGGGGGAGTAAAGGAAAATTTCAAAATCGACTTTGTATTTTCGATGCCAAATGACTTTAAACTGCATGAAACGTCGAGATTTGATGCAAACTCGAAAATTTTTTTTTGACGAAAATCGACTTTTTTCGACTTTTTTTGTTCAAAGGAGGGGAAATTTCGAAATCGAACAGGTATTATTGATATCAAATGACTTTAAAATGCATAAGGCATCAAAATTTGATGCTATCTCGAAAAAAATTTTTTTAACGAAAATTGACTTTTTTTGACGATTTTTGTTCAAAGGGGGGAGTAAAGGAAAATTTCAAAATCGACTTTGTATTTTCGATGCCAAATGACTTTAAACTGCATGAAACGTCGAGATTTGATGCAAGCTCGAAAATTTTTTTTTGCCGAAAATCGACTTTTTTCGACTTTTTTTGTTCAAAGGAGGGGAAATTTCCAAATCGAACAGGTATTATTGATGCCAAATGACTTTAAAATGCATAAGGCATCAAAATTTGATGCTATCTCGAAAAATTTTTTTTAACGAGAATTGACTTTTTTTGACGATTTTTGTTCAAAGGGGGGAGTAAAGGAAAATTTCAAAATCGACTTTGTATTTTCGATGCCAAATGACTTTAAACTGCATGAAACGTCGAGATTTGATGCAAGCTCGAAAAAATTTTTTTGACGAAAATCGACTTTTTTCGACTTTTTTTGTTCAAAGGAGGGGAAATTTCCAAATCGAACAGGTATTATTGATGTCAAACGACTTTAAAATGCATAAGGCATCAAAATTTGATGCTATCTCGAAAAATTTTTTTTAACGAAAATTGACTTTTTTTGACGATTTTTGTTCAAAGGGGGGAGTAAAGGAAAATTTCAAAATCGACTTTGTATTTTCGATGCCAAATGACTTTAAACTGCATGAAACGTCGAGATTTGATGCAAACTCGAAAAAAATTTTTTGACGAAAATCGACTTTTTTCGACTTTTTTTGTTCAAAGGAGGGGAAATTTCCAAATCGAACAGGTATTATTGATGTCAAATGACTTTAAAATGCATAAGGCATCAAAATTTGATGCTATCTCGAAAATTTTTTTTTAACGAAAATTGACTTTTTTTGACGATTTTTGTTCAAAGGGGGGAGTAAAGGAAAATTTCAAAATCGACTTTGTATTTTCGATGCCAAATGACTTTAAACTGCATGAAACGTCGAGATTTGATGCAAACTCGAAAAAAATTTTTTGACGAAAATCGACTTTTTTCGACTTTTTTTGTTCAAAGGAGGGGAAATTTCCAAATCGAACAGGTATTATTGATGCCAAATGACTTTAAAATGCATAAGGCATCAAAATTTGATGCTATCTCGAAAATTTTTTTTTAACGATAATTGACTTTTTTTGACGATTTTTGTTCAAAGGGGGGAGTAAAGGAAAATTTCAAAATCGACTTTGTATTTTCGATGCCAAATGACTTTAAACTGCATGAAACGTCGAGATTTGATGCAAACTCGAAAAATTTTTTTTGACGAAAATCGACTTTTTTCGACTTTTTTTGTTCAAAGGAGGGGAAATTTCCAAATCGAACAGGTATTATTGATGCCAAATGACTTTAAAATGCATAAGGCATCAAAATTTGATGCTATCTCGAAAAAAATTTTTTAACGAAAATTGACTTTTTTTGACGATTTTTGTTCAAAGGGGGGAGTAAAGGAAAATTTCAAAATCGACTTTGTATTTTCGATGCCAAATGACTTTAAACTGCATGAAACGTCGAGATTTGATGCAAACTCGAAAATTTTTTTTTGACGAAAATCGACTTTTTTCGACTTTTTTTGTTCAAAGGAGGGGAAATTTCGAAATCGAACAGGTATTATTGATATCAAATGACTTTAAAATGCATAAGGCATCAAAATTTGATGCTATCTCGAAAAAAATTTTTTTAACGAAAATTGACTTTTTTTGACGATTTTTGTTCAAAGGGGGGAGTAAAGGAAAATTTCAAAATCGACTTTGTATTTTCGATGCCAAATGACTTTAAACTGCATGAAACGTCGAGATTTGATGCAAGCTCGAAATTTTTTTTTTGCCGAAAATCGACTTTTTTCGACTTTTTTTGTTCAAAGGAGGGGAAATTTCCAAATCGAACAGGTATTATTGATGCCAAATGACTTTAAAATGCATAAGGCATCAAAATTTGATGCTATCTCGAAAATTTTTTTTTAACGAGAATTGACTTTTTTTGACGATTTTTGTTCAAAGGGGGGAGTAAAGGAAAATTTCAAAATCGACTTTGTATTTTCGATGCCAAATGACTTTAAACTGCATGAAACGTCGAGATTTGATGCAAGCTCGAAAAATTTTTTTTGACGAAAATCGACTTTTTTCGACTTTTTTTGTTCAAAGGAGGGGAAATTTCCAAATCGAACAGGTATTATTGATGTCAAATGACTTTAAAATGCATAAGGCATCAAAATTTGATGCTATCTCGAAAAAATTTTTTTAACGAAAATTGACTTTTTTTGACGATTTTTGTTCAAAGGGGGGAGTAAAGGAAAATTTCAAAATCGACTTTGTATTTTCGATGCCAAATGACTTTAAACTGCATGAAACGTCGAGATTTGATGCAAACTCGAAAAAAATTTTTTGACGAAAATCGACTTTTTTCGACTTTTTTTGTTCAAAGGAGGGGAAATTTCCAAATCGAACAGGTATTATTGATGTCAAATGACTTTAAAATGCATAAGGCATCAAAATTTGATGCTATCTCGAAAAATTTTTTTTAACGAAAATTGACTTTTTTTGACGATTTTTGTTCAAAGGGGGGAGTAAAGGAAAATTTCAAAATCGACTTTGTATTTTCGATGCCAAATGACTTTAAACTGCATGAAACGTCGAGATTTGATGCAAACTCGAAAAAAATTTTTTGACGAAAATCGACTTTTTTCGACTTTTTTTGTTCAAAGGAGGGGAAATTTCCAAATCGAACAGGTATTATTGATGCCAAATGACTTTAAAATGCATAAGGCATCAAAATTTGATGCTATCTCGAAAATTTTTTTTTAACGATAATTGACTTTTTTTGACGATTTTTGTTCAAAGGGGGGAGTAAAGGAAAATTTCAAAATCGACTTTGTATTTTCGATGCCAAATGACTTTAAACTGCATGAAACGTCGAGATTTGATGCAAACTCGAAAAATTTTTTTTGACGAAAATCGACTTTTTTCGACTTTTTTTGTTCAAAGGAGGGGAAATTTCCAAATCGAACAGGTATTATTGATGCCAAATGACTTTAAAATGCATAAGGCATCAAAATTTGATGCTATCTCGAAAATTTTTTTTTAACGAAAATTGACTTTTTTTGACGATTTTTGTTCAAAGGGGGGAGTAAAGGAAAATTTCAAAATCGACTTTGTATTTTCGATGCCAAATGACTTTAAACTGCATGAAACGTCGAGATTTGATGCAAGCTCGAAAAAATTTTTTTGACGAAAATCGACTTTTTTCGACTTTTTTTGTTCAAAGGAGGGGAAATTTCCAAATCGAACAGGTATTATTGATGTCAAATGACTTTAAAATGCATAAGGCATCAAAATTTGATGCTATCTCGAAAAAATTTTTTTAACGAAAATTGACTTTTTTTGACGATTTTTGTTCAAAGGGGGGAGTAAAGGAAAATTTCAAAATCGACTTTGTATTTTCGATGCCAAATGACTTTAAACTGCATGAAACGTCGAGATTTGATGCAAACTCGAAAAATTTTTTTTGACGAAAATCGACTTTTTTCGACTTTTTTTGTTCAAAGGAGGGGAAATTTCGAAATCGAACAGGTATTATTGATATCAAATGACTTTAAAATGCATAAGGCATCAAAATTTGATGCTATCTCGAAAAAAAAATTTTTAACGAAAATTGACTTTTTTTGACGATTTTTGTTCAAAGGGGGGAGTAAAGGAAAATTTCAAAATCGACTTTGTATTTTCGATGCCAAATGACTTTAAACTGCATGAAACGTCGAGATTTGATGCAAGCTCGAAAAATTTTTTTTGCCGAAAATCGACTTTTTTCGACTTTTTTTGTTCAAAGGAGGGGAAATTTCCAAATCGAACAGGTATTATTGATGCCAAATGACTTTAAAATGCATAAGGCATCAAAATTTGATGCTATCTCGAAAATTTTTTTTTAACGAGAATTGACTTTTTTTGACGATTTTTGTTCAAAGGGGGGAGTAAAGGAAAATTTCAAAATCGACTTTGTATTTTCGATGCCAAATGACTTTAAACTGCATGAAACGTCGAGATTTGATGCAAGCTCGAAAAAATTTTTTTGACGAAAATCGACTTTTTTCGACTTTTTTTGTTCAAAGGAGGGGAAATTTCCAAATCGAACAGGTATTATTGATGTCAAATGACTTTAAAATGCATAAGGCATCAAAATTTGATGCTATCTCGAAAAATTTTTTTTAACGAAAATTGACTTTTTTTGACGATTTTTGTTCAAAGGGGGGAGTAAAGGAAAATTTCAAAATCGACTTTGTATTTTCGATGCCAAATGACTTTAAACTGCATGAAACGTCGAGATTTGATGCAAACTCGAAAAATTTTTTTTGACGAAAATCGACTTTTTTCGACTTTTTTTGTTCAAAGGAGGGGAAATTTCCAAATCGAACAGGTATTATTGATGTCAAATGACTTTAAAATGCATAAGGCATCAAAATTTGATGCTATCTCGAAAATTTTTTTTTAACGAAAATTGACTTTTTTTGACGATTTTTGTTCAAAGGGGGGAGTAAAGGAAAATTTCAAAATCGACTTTGTATTTTCGATGCCAAATGACTTTAAACTGCATGAAACGTCGAGATTTGATGCAAACTCGAAAATTTTTTTTTGACGAAAATCGACTTTTTTCGACTTTTTTTGTTCAAAGGAGGGGAAATTTCCAAATCGAACAGGTATTATTGATGCCAAATGACTTTAAAATGCATAAGGCATCAAAATTTGATGCTATCTCGAAAATTTTTTTTTAACGATAATTGACTTTTTTTGACGATTTTTGTTCAAAGGGGGGAGTAAAGGAAAATTTCAAAATCGACTTTGTATTTTCGATGCCAAATGACTTTAAACTGCATGAAACGTCGAGATTTGATGCAAACTCGAAAAAATTTTTTTGACGAAAATCGACTTTTTTCGACTTTTTTTGTTCAAAGGAGGGGAAATTTCCAAATCGAACAGGTATTATTGATGCCAAATGACTTTAAAATGCATAAGGCATCAAAATTTGATGCTATCTCGAAAAAAATTTTTTAACGAAAATTGACTTTTTTTGACGATTTTTGTTCAAAGGGGGGAGTAAAGGAAAATTTCAAAATCGACTTTGTATTTTCGATGCCAAATGACTTTAAACTGCATGAAACGTCGAGATTTGATGCAAGCTCGAAAAAATTTTTTTGACGAAAATCGACTTTTTTCGACTTTTTTTGTTCAAAGGAGGGGAAATTTCCAAATCGAACAGGTATTATTGATGTCAAATGACTTTAAAATGCATAAGGCATCAAAATTTGATGCTATCTCGAAAAAAATTTTTTTAACGAAAATTGACTTTTTTTGACGATTTTTGTTCAAAGGGGGGAGTAAAGGAAAATTTCAAAATCGACTTTGTATTTTCGATGCCAAATGACTTTAAACTGCATGAAACGTCGAGATTTGATGCAAACTCGAAAATTTTTTTTTGACGAAAATCGACTTTTTTCGACTTTTTTTGTTCAAAGGAGGGGAAATTTCGAAATCGAACAGGTATTATTGATATCAAATGACTTTAAAATGCATAAGGCATCAAAATTTGATGCTATCTCGAAAAAAATTTTTTTAACGAAAATTGACTTTTTTTGACGATTTTTGTTCAAAGGGGGGAGTAAAGGAAAATTTCAAAATCGACTTTGTATTTTCGATGCCAAATGACTTTAAACTGCATGAAACGTCGAGATTTGATGCAAGCTCGAAAATTTTTTTTTGCCGAAAATCGAAAATTTTTTCGACTTTTTTTGTTCAAAGGAGGGGAAATTTCCAAATCGAACAGGTATTATTGATGCCAAATGACTTTAAAATGCATAAGGCATCAAAATTTGATGCTATCTCGAAAATTTTTTTTTAACGAGAATTGACTTTTTTTGACGATTTTTGTTCAAAGGGGGGAGTAAAGGAAAATTTCAAAATCGACTTTGTATTTTCGATGCCAAATGACTTTAAACTGCATGAAACGTCGAGATTTGATGCAAGCTCGAAAAAATTTTTTTGACGAAAATCGACTTTTTTCGACTTTTTTTGTTCAAAGGAGGGGAAATTTCCAAATCGAACAGGTATTATTGATGTCAAATGACTTTAAAATGCATAAGGCATCAAAATTTGATGCTATCTCGAAAAATTTTTTTTAACGAAAATTGACTTTTTTTGACGATTTTTGTTCAAAGGGGGGAGTAAAGGAAAATTTCAAAATCGACTTTGTATTTTCGATGCCAAATGACTTTAAACTGCATGAAACGTCGAGATTTGATGCAAACTCGAAAAATTTTTTTTGACGAAAATCGACTTTTTTCGACTTTTTTTGTTCAAAGGAGGGGAAATTTCCAAATCGAACAGGTATTATTGATGTCAAATGACTTTAAAATGCATAAGGCATCAAAATTTGATGCTATCTCGAAAAAAATTTTTTAACGAAAATTGACTTTTTTGACGATTTTTGTTCAAAGGGGGGAGTAAAGGAAAATTTCAAAATCGACTTTGTATTTTCGATGCCAAATGACTTTAAACTGCATGAAACGTCGAGATTTGATGCAAACTCGAAAAAATTTTTTTGACGAAAATCGACTTTTTTCGACTTTTTTTGTTCAAAGGAGGGGAAATTTCCAAATCGAACAGGTATTATTGATGCCAAATGACTTTAAAATGCATAAGGCATCAAAATTTGATGCTATCTCGAAAATTTTTTTTTAACGATAATTGACTTTTTTTGACGATTTTTGTTCAAAGGGGGGAGTAAAGGAAAATTTCAAAATCGACTTTGTATTTTCGATGCCAAATGACTTTAAACTGCATGAAACGTCGAGATTTGATGCAAACTCGAAAAATTTTTTTTGACGAAAATCGACTTTTTTCGACTTTTTTTGTTCAAAGGAGGGGAAATTTCCAAATCGAACAGGTATTATTGATGCCAAATGACTTTAAAATGCATAAGGCATCAAAATTTGATGCTATCTCGAAAATTTTTTTTTAACGATAATTGACTTTTTTTGACGATTTTTGTTCAAAGGGGGGAGTAAAGGAAAATTTCAAAATCGACTTTGTATTTTCGATGCCAAATGACTTTAAACTGCATGAAACGTCGAGATTTGATGCAAACTCGAAAAAATTTTTTTGACGAAAATCGACTTTTTTCGACTTTTTTTGTTCAAAGGAGGGGAAATTTCCAAATCGAACAGGTATTATTGATGCCAAATGACTTTAAAATGCATAAGGCATCAAAATTTGATGCTATCTCGAAAAATTTTTTTTAACGAAAATTGACTTTTTTTGACGATTTTTGTTCAAAGGGGGGAGTAAAGGAAAATTTCAAAATCGACTTTGTATTTTCGATGCCAAATGACTTTAAACTGCATGAAACGTCGAGATTTGATGCAAGCTCGAAAAAATTTTTTTGACGAAAATCGACTTTTTTCGACTTTTTTTGTTCAAAGGAGGGGAAATTTCCAAATCGAACAGGTATTATTGATGTCAAATGACTTTAAAATGCATAAGGCATCAAAATTTGATGCTATCTCGAAAAAATTTTTTTAACGAAAATTGACTTTTTTTGACGATTTTTGTTCAAAGGGGGGAGTAAAGGAAAATTTCAAAATCGACTTTGTATTTTCGATGCCAAATGACTTTAAACTGCATGAAACGTCGAGATTTGATGCAAACTCGAAAATTTTTTTTTGACGAAAATCGACTTTTTTCGACTTTTTTTGTTCAAAGGAGTGGAAATTTCGAAATCGAACAGGTATTATTGATATCAAATGACTTTAAAATGCATAAGGCATCAAAATTTGATGCTATCTCGAAAAAAATTTTTTTAACGAAAATTGACTTTTTTTGACGATTTTTGTTCAAAGGGGGGAGTAAAGGAAAATTTCAAAATCGACTTTGTATTTTCGATGCCAAATGACTTTAAACTGCATGAAACGTCGAGATTTGATGCAAGCTCGAAAAATTTTTTTTGCCGAAAATCGACTTTTTTCGACTTTTTTTGTTCAAAGGAGGGGAAATTTCGAAATCGAACAGGTATTATTGATGCCAAATGACTTTAAAATGCATAAGGCATCAAAATTTGATGCTATCTCGAAAATTTTTTTTTAACGAGAATTGACTTTTTTTGACGATTTTTGTTCAAAGGGGGGAGTAAAGGAAAATTTCAAAATCGACTTTGTATTTTCGATGCCAAATGACTTTAAACTGCATGAAACGTCGAGATTTGATGCAAGCTCGAAAAATTTTTTTTTGACGAAAATCGACTTTTTTCGACTTTTTTTGTTCAAAGGAGGGGAAATTTCCAAATCGAACAGGTATTATTGATGTCAAATGACTTTAAAATGCATAAGGCATCAAAATTTGATGCTATCTCGAAAAATTTTTTTTAACGAAAATTGACTTTTTTTGACGATTTTTGTTCAAAGGGGGGAGTAAAGGAAAATTTCAAAATCGACTTTGTATTTTCGATGCCAAATGACTTTAAACTGCATGAAACGTCGAGATTTGATGCAAACTCGAAAAAAATTTTTTGACGAAAATCGACTTTTTTCGACTTTTTTTGTTCAAAGGAGGGGAAATTTCCAAATCGAACAGGTATTATTGATGTCAAATGACTTTAAAATGCATAAGGCATCAAAATTTGATGCTATCTCGAAAAATTTTTTTTAACGAAAATTGACTTTTTTTGACGATTTTTGTTCAAAGGGGGGAGTAAAGGAAAATTTCAAAATCGACTTTGTATTTTCGATGCCAAATGACTTTAAACTGCATGAAACGTCGAGATTTGATGCAAACTCGAAAAAATTTTTTTGACGAAAATCGACTTTTTTCGACTTTTTTTGTTCAAAGGAGGGGAAATTTCCAAATCGAACAGGTATTATTGATGCCAAATGACTTTAAAATGCATAAGGCATCAAAATTTGATGCTATCTCGAAAATTTTTTTTTAACGATAATTGACTTTTTTTGACGATTTTTGTTCAAAGGGGGGAGTAAAGGAAAATTTCAAAATCGACTTTGTATTTTCGATGCCAAATGACTTTAAACTGCATGAAACGTCGAGATTTGATGCAAACTCGAAAAATTTTTTTTGACGAAAATCGACTTTTTTTGTTCAAAGGAGGGGAAATTTCCAAATCAAACAGGTATTATTGATGCCAAATGACTTTAAAATGCATAAGGCATCAAAATTTGATGCTATCTCGAAAATTTTTTTTTAACGAAAATTGACTTTTTTTGACGATTTTTGTTCAAAGGGGGGAGTAAAGGAAAATTTCAAAATCGACTTTGTATTTTCGATGCCAAATGACTAAACTGCATGAAACGTCGAGATTTGATGCAAACTCGAAAAAAATTTTTTGACGAAAATCGACTTTTTTCGACTTTTTTTGTTCAAAGGAGGGGAAATTTCCAAATCGAACAGGTATTATTGATGTCAAATGACTTTAAAATGCATAAGGCATCAAAATTTGATGCTATCTCGAAAATTTTTTTTAACGAAAATTGACTTTTTTTGACGATTTTTGTTCAAAGGGGGGAGTAAAGGAAAATTTCAAAATCGACTTTGTATTTTCGATGCCAAATGACTTTAAACTGCATGAAACGTCGAGATTTGATGCAAACTCGAAAAAATTTTTTTGACGAAAATCGACTTTTTTCGACTTTTTTTGTTCAAAGGAGGGGAAATTTTCAAATCGAACAGGTATTATTGATGCCAAATGACTTTAAAATGCATAAGGCATCAAAATTTGATGCTATCTCGAAAAAATTTTTTTAACGAAAATTGACTTTTTTTGACGATTTTTGTTCAAAGGGGGGAGTAAAGGAAAATTTCAAAATCGACTTTGTATTTTCGATGCCAAATGACTTTAAACTGCATGAAACGTCGAGATTTGATGCAAGCTCGAAAAAAATTTTTTGACGAAAATCGACTTTTTTTCGACTTTTTTTGTTCAAAGGAGGGGAAATTTCCAAATCGAACAGGTATTATTGATGTCAAATGACTTTAAAATGCATAAGGCATCAAAATTTGATGCTATCTCGAAAATTTTTTTTTAACGAGAATTGACTTTTTTTGACGATTTTTGTTCAAAGGGGGGAGTAAAGGAAAATTTCAAAATCGACTTTGTATTTTCGATGCCAAATGACTTTAAACTGCATGAAACGTCGAGATTTGATGCAAGCTCGAAAAATTTTTTTTTGACGAAAATCGACTTTTTTCGACTTTTTTTGTTCAAAGGAGGGGAAATTTCCAAATCGAACAGGTATTATTGATGTCAAATGACTTTAAAATGCATAAGGCATCAAAATTTGATGCTATCTCGAAAAATTTTTTTTAACGAAAATTGACTTTTTTTGACGATTTTTGTTCAAAGGGGGGAGTAAAGGAAAATTTCAAAATCGACTTTGTATTTTCGATGCCAAATGACTTTAAACTGCATGAAACGTCGAGATTTGATGCAAACTCGAAAAAATTTTTTTGACGAAAATCGACTTTTTTCGACTTTTTTTGTTCAAAGGAGGGGAAATTTCCAAATCGAACAGGTATTATTGATGTCAAATGACTTTAAAATGCATAAGGCATCAAAATTTGATGCTATCTCGAAAAATTTTTTTTAACGAAAATTGACTTTTTTTGACGATTTTTGTTCAAAGGGGGGAGTAAAGGAAAATTTCAAAATCGACTTTGTATTTTCGATGCCAAATGACTTTAAACTGCATGAAACGTCGAGATTTGATGCAAACTCGAAAAAATTTTTTTGACGAAAATCGACTTTTTTCGACTTTTTTTGTTCAAAGGAGGGGAAATTTCCAAATCGAACAGGTATTATTGATGCCAAATGACTTTAAAATGCATAAGGCATCAAAATTTGATGCTATCTCGAAAATTTTTTTTTAACGATAATTGACTTTTTTTGACGATTTTTGTTCAAAGGGGGGAGTAAAGGAAAATTTCAAAATCGACTTTGTATTTTCGATGCCAAATGACTTTAAACTGCATGAAACGTCGAGATTTGATGCAAACTCGAAAAATTTTTTTTGACGAAAATCGACTTTTTTTGTTCAAAGGAGGGGAAATTTCCAAATCAAACAGGTATTATTGATGCCAAATGACTTTAAAATGCATAAGGCATCAAAATTTGATGCTATCTCGAAAATTTTTTTTTAACGAAAATTGACTTTTTTTGACGATTTTTGTTCAAAGGGGGGAGTAAAGGAAAATTTCAAAATCGACTTTGTATTTTCGATGCCAAATGACTAAACTGCATGAAACGTCGAGATTTGATGCAAACTCGAAAAAAATTTTTTGACGAAAATCGACTTTTTTCGACTTTTTTTGTTCAAAGGAGGGGAAATTTCCAAATCGAACAGGTATTATTGATGTCAAATGACTTTAAAATGCATAAGGCATCAAAATTTGATGCTATCTCGAAAATTTTTTTTAACGAAAATTGACTTTTTTTGACGATTTTTGTTCAAAGGGGGGAGTAAAGGAAAATTTCAAAATCGACTTTGTATTTTCGATGCCAAATGACTTTAAACTGCATGAAACGTCGAGATTTGATGCAAACTCGAAAAAAAATTTTTGACGAAAATCGACTTTTTTCGACTTTTTTTGTTCAAAGGAGGGGAAATTTTCAAATCGAACAGGTATTATTGATGCCAAATGACTTTAAAATGCATAAGGCATCAAAATTTGATGCTATCTCGAAAAAATTTTTTTAACGAAAATTGACTTTTTTTGACGATTTTTGTTCAAAGGGGGGAGTAAAGGAAAATTTCAAAATCGACTTTGTATTTTCGATGCCAAATGACTTTAAACTGCATGAAACGTCGAGATTTGATGCAAGCTCGAAAAAAATTTTTTGACGAAAATCGACTTTTTTTCGACTTTTTTTGTTCAAAGGAGGGGAAATTTCCAAATCGAACAGGTATTATTGATGTCAAATGACTTTAAAATGCATAAGGCATCAAAATTTGATGCTATCTCGAAAAAATTTTTTTAACGAAAATTGACTTTTTTGACGATTTTTGTTCAAAGGGGGGAGTAAAGGAAAATTTCAAAATCGACTTTGTATTTTCGATGCCAAATGACTTTAAACTGCATGAAACGTCGAGATTTGATGCAAGCTCGAAAAAATTTTTTTGACGAAAATCGACTTTTTTCGACTTTTTTTGTTCAAAGGAGGGGAAATTTCCAAATCGAACAGGTATTATTGATGTCAAATGACTTTAAAATGCATAAGGCATCAAAATTTGATGCTATCTCGAAAAAATTTTTTTAACGAAAATTGACTTTTTTTGACGATTTTTGTTCAAAGGGGGGAGTAAAGGAAAATTTCAAAATCGACTTTGTATTTTCGATGCCAAATGACTTTAAACTGCATGAAACGTCGAGATTTGATGCAAGCTCGAAAAATTTTTTTTGACGAAAATCGACTTTTTTCGACTTTTTTTGTTCAAAGGAGGGGAAATTTCCAAATCGAACAGGTATTATTGATGTCAAATGACTTTAAAATGCATAAGGCATCAAAATTTGATGCTATCTCGAAAAAAATTTTTTAACGAAAATTGACTTTTTTTGACGATTTTTGTTCAAAGGGGGGAGTAAAGGAAAATTTCAAAATCGACTTTGTATTTTCGATGCCAAATGACTTTAAACTGCATGAAACGTCGAGATTTGATGCAAACTCGAAAAAATTTTTTTGACGAAAATCGTCTTTTTTCGACTTTTTTTGTTCAAAGGAGGGGAAATTTCCAAATCGAACAGGTATTATTGATGCCAAATGACTTTAAAATGCATAAGGCATCAAAATTTGATGCTATCTCGAAAAATTTTTTTTAACGAAAATTGACTTTTTTTGACGATTTTTGTTCAAAGGGGGGAGTAAAGGAAAATTTCAAAATCGACTTTGTATTTTCGATGCCAAATGACTTTAAACTGCATGAAACGTCGAGATTTGATGCAAACTCGAAAAAATTTTTTTGACGAAAATCGACTTTTTTCGACTTTTTTTGTTCAAAGGAGGGGAAATTTCCAAATCGAACAGGTATTATTGATGCCAAATGACTTTAAAATGCATAGGGCATCAAAATTTGATGCTATCTCGAAAAATTTTTTTTATTGAAAATTGACTTTTTTGACGATTTTTGTTCAAAGGGGGGAGTAAAGGAAAATTTCAAAATCGACTTTGTATTTTCGATGCCAAATGACTTTAAACTGCATGAAACGTCGAGATTTGATGCAAGCTCGAAAAAAATTTTTTGACGAAAATCGACTTTTTTCGATTTTTTTTGTTCAAAGGAGGGGAAATTTCCAAATCGAACAGGTATTATTGATGTCAAATGACTTTAAAATGCATAAGGCATCCAAATTTGATGCTATCTCGAAAAATTTTTTTTAACGAAAATTGACTTTTTTTGACGATTTTTGTTCAAAGGGGGGAGTAAAGGAAAATTTCAAAATCGACTTTGTATTTTCGATGCCAAATGACTTTAAACTGCATGAAACGTCGAGATTTGATGCAAGCTCGAAAAATTTTTTTTGACGAAAATCGACTTTTTTCGACTTTTTTTGTTCAAAGGAGGGGAAATTTCCAAATCGAACAGGTATTATTGATGCCAAATGACTTTAAAATGCATAGGGCATCAAAATTTGATGCTATCTCGAAAAATTTTTTTTAACGAAAATTGACTTTTTTTGACGATTTTTGTTCAAAGGGGGGAGTAAAGGAAAATTTCAAAATCGACTTTGTATTTTCGATGCCAAATGACTTTAAACTGCATGAAACGTCGAGATTTGATGCAAACTCGAAAAATTTTTTTTGACGAAAATCGACTTTTTTCGACTTTTTTTGTTCAAAGGAGGGGAAATTTCCAAATCGAACAGGTATTATTGATGCCAAATGACTTTAAAATGCATAAGGCATCAAAATTTGATGCTATCTCGAAAAAATTTTTTTAACGAAAATTGACTTTTTTTGACGATTTTTGTTCAAAGGGGGGAGTAAAGGAAAATTTCAAAATCGACTTTGTATTTTCGATGCCAAATGACTTTAAACTGCATGAAACGTCGAGATTTGATGCAAACTCGAAAAATTTTTTTTGACGAAAATCGACTTTTTTCGACTTTTTTTGTTCAAAGGAGGGGAAATTTCCAAATCGAACAGGTATTATTGATGCCAAATGACTTTAAAATGCATAAGGCATCAAAATTTGATGCTATCTCGAAAAAATTTTTTAACGAAAATTGACTTTTTTTGACGATTTTTGTTCAAAGGGGGGAGTAAAGGAAAATTTCAAAATCAACTTTGTATTTTCGATGCCAAATGACTTTAAACCGCATGAAACGTCGAGATTTGATGCAAGCTCGAAAAATTTTTTTTGACGAAAATCGACTTTTTTCGACTTTTTTTGTTCAAAGGAGGGGAAATTTCCAAATCGAACAGGTATTATTGATGTCAAATGACTTTAAAATGCATAAGGCATCAAAATTTGATGCTATCTCGAAAAAAAAATTTTAACGAAAATTGACTTTTTTTGACGATTTTTGTTCAAAGGGGGGAGTAAAGGAAAATTTCAAAATCAACTTTGTATTTTCGATGCCAAATGACTTTAAACTGCATGAAACGTCGAGATTTGATGCAAACTCGAAAAAAATTTTTTGACGAAAATCGACTTTTTTCGACTTTTTTTGTTCAAAGGAGGGGAAATTTCGAAATCGAACAGGTATTATTGATGTCAAATGACTTTAAAATGCATAAGGCATCAAAATTTGATGCTATCTCGAAAAATTTTTTTTAACGAAAATTGACTTTTTTTGACGATTTTTGTTCAAAGGGGGGAGTAAAGGAAAATTTCAAAATCGACTTTGTATTTTCGATGCCAAATGACTTTAAACTGCATGAAACGTCGAGATTTGATGCAAGCTCGAAAAATTTTTTTTGACGAAAATCGACTTTTTTCGACTTTTTTTGTTCAAAGGAGGGGAAATTTCCAAATCGAACAGGTATTATTGATGCCAAATCACTTTAAAATGCATAAGGCATCAAAATTTGATGCTATCTCGAAAAAAAATTTTAACGAAAATTGACTTTTTTTGACGATTTTTGTTCAAAGGGGGGAGTAAAGGAAAATTTCAAAATCGACTTTGTATTTTCGATGCCAAATGACTTTAAACTGCATGAAACGTCGAGATTTGATGCAAACTCGAAAATTTTTTTTTGACGAAAATCGACTTTTTTCGACTTTTTTTGTTCAAAGGAGGGGAAATTTTCAAATCGAACAGGTATTATTGATGCCAAATGACTTTAAAATGCATAAGGCATCAAAATTTGATGCTATCTCGAAAAATTTTTTTTAACGAAAATTGACTTTTTTTGACGATTTTTGTTCAAAGGGGGGAGTAAAGGAAAATTTCAAAATCGACTTTGTATTTTCGATGCCAAATGACTTTAAACTGCATGAAACGTCGAGATTTGATGCAAACTCGAAAAAATTTTTTTGACGAAAATCGACTTTTTTTGTTCAAAGGAGGGGAAATTTCCAAATCGAACAGGTATTATTGATGCCAAATGACTTTAAAATGCATAAGGCATCAAAATTTGATGCTATCTCGAAAAATTTTTTTTAACGAAAATTGACTTTTTTTGACGATTTTCGTTCAAAGGGGGGAGTAAAGGAAAATTTCAAAATCGACTTTGTATTTTCGATGCCAAATGACTTTAAACTGCATGAAACGTCGAGATTTGATGCAAACTCGAAAAATTTTTTTTGACGAAAATCGACTTTTTTCGACTTTTTTTGTTCAAAGGAGGGGAAATTTCCAAATCGAACAGGTATTATTGATGCCAAATGACTTTAAAATGCATAGGGCATCAAAATTTGATGCCATCTCGAAAAAAATTTTTTAGCGAAAATTGACTTTTTTGACGATTTTTGTTCAAAGGGGGGAGTAAAGGAAAATTTCAAAATCGACTTTGTATTTTCGATGCCAAATGACTTTAAACTGCATGAAACGTCGAGATTTGATGCAAACTCGAAAAAAATTTTTTTGACGAAAATCGACTTTTTTCGACTTTTTTTGTTCAAAGGAGGAGAAATTTCCAAATCGAACAGGTATTATTGATGCCAAATGACTTTAAAATGCATAAGGCATCAAAATTTGATGCTATCTCGAAAAATTTTTTTTAACGAAAATTGACTTTTTTTGACGATTTTTGTTCAAAGGGGGGAGTAAAGGAAAATTTCAAAATCGACTTTGTATTTTCGATGCCAAATGAATTTAAACTGCATGAAACGTCGAGATTTGATGCAAACTCGAAAATTTTTTTTTGGCAAAAATCGACTTTTTTCGACTTTTTTTGTTCAAAGGAGGGGAAATTTCCAAATCGAACAGGTATTATTGATGCCAAATGACTTTAAAATGCATAAGGCATCAAAATTTGATGCTATCTCGAAAAATTTTTTTAACGAAAATTGACTTTTTTTGACGATTTTTGTTCAAAGGGGGGAGTAAAGGAAAATTTCAAAATCGACTTTGTATTTTCGATGCCAAATGACTTTAAACTGCATGAAACGTCGAGATTTGATGCAAACTCGAAAAAAATTTTTTGACGAAAATCGACTTTTTTCGACTTTTTTTGTTCAAAGGAGGGGAAATTTCGAAATCGAACAGGTATTATTGATGTCAAATGACTTTAAAATGCATAAGGCATCAAAATTTGATGCTATCTCGAAAAATTTTTTTAACGAAAATTGACTTTTTTGGCGATTTTTGTTCAAAGGGGGGAGTAAAGGAAAATTTCAAAATCGACTTTGTATTTTCGATGCCAAATGACTTTAAACTGCATGAAACGTCGAGATTTGATGCAAACTCGAAAAATTTTTTTTGACGAAAATCGACTTTTTTCGACTTTTTTTGTTCAAAGGAGGGGAAATTTCCAAATCGAACAGGTATTATTGATGCCAAATGACTTTAAAATGCATAAGGCATCAAAATTTGATGCTATCTCGAAAAATTTTTTTTAACGAAAATTGACTTTTTTTGACGATTTTTGTTCAAAGGGGGGAGTAAAGGAAAATTTCAAAATCGACTTTGTATTTTCGATGCCAAATGACTAAACTGCATGAAACGTCGAGATTTGATGCAAACTCGAAAAATTTTTTTTGACGAAAATCGACTTTTTTCGACTTTTTTTGTTCAAAGGAGGGGAAATTTCCAAATCGAACAGGTATTATTGATGCCAAATGACTTTAAAATGCATAAGGCATCAAAATTTGATGCTATCTCGAAAAAATTTTTTTAACGAAAATTGACTTTTTTTGACGATTTTTGTTCAAAGGGGGGAGTAAAGGAAAATTTCAAAATCGACTTTGTATTTTCGATGCCAAATGACTTTAAACTGCATGAAACGTCGAGATTTGATGCAAGCTCGAAAAATTTTTTTTGACGAAAATCGACTTTTTTTGTTCAAAGGAGGGGAAATTTCCAAATCGAACAGGTATTATTGATGTCAAATGACTTTAAAATGCATAAGGCATCAAAATTTGATGCTATCTCGAAAAAAATTTTTTAACGAAAATTGACTTTTTTTGACGATTTTCGTTCAAAGGGGGGAGTAAAGGAAAATTTCAAAATCGACTTTGTATTTTCGATGCCAAATGACTTTGAACTGCATGAAACGTCGAGATTTGATGCAAACTCGAAAAAAAATTTTTGACGAAAATCGACTTTTTTCGACTTTTTTTGTTCAAAGGAGGGGAAATTTCCAAATCGAACAGGTATTATTGATGCCAAATGACTTTAAAATGCATAAGGCATCAAAATTTGATGCTATCTCGAAAATTTTTTTTTAACGAAAATTGACTTTTTGACGATTTTTGTTCAAAGGGGGGAGTAAAGGAAAATTACAAAATCGACTTTGTATTTTCGATGCCAAATGACTTTAAACTGCATGAAACGTCGAGATTTGATGCAAGCTCGAAAAATTTTTTTTGACGAAAATCGACTTTTTTTCGACTTTTTTTGTTCAAAGGAGGGGAAATTTCCAAATCGAACAGGTATTATTGATGTCAAATGACTTTAAAATGCATAAGGCATCAAAATTTGATGCTATCTCGAAAAAAAATTTTTAGCGAAAATTGACTTTTTTGACGATTTTTGTTCAAAGGGGGGAGTAAAGGAAAATTTCAAAATCGACTTTGTATTTTCGATGCCAAATGACTTTAAACTGCATGAAACGTCGAGATTTGATGCAAGCTCGAAAAAATTTTTTTGACGAAAATCGACTTTTTTCGACTTTTTTTGTTCAAAGGAGGGGAAATTTCCAAATCGAACAGGTATTATTGATGTCAAATGACTTTAAAATGCATAAGGCATCAAAATTTGATGCTATCTCGAAAAATTTTTTTTAACGAAAATTGACTTTTTTTGACGATTTTTGTTCAAAGGGGGGAGTAAAGGAAAATTTCAAAATCGACATTGTATTTTCGATGCCAAATGACTTTAAACTGCATGAAACGTCGAGATTTGATGCAAGCTCGAAAAATTTTTTTTGACGAAAATCGACTTTTTTCGACTTTTTTTGTTCAAAGGAGGGGAAATTTCCAAATCGAACAGGTATTATTGATGTCAAATGACTTTAAAATGCATAAGGCATCAAAATTTGATGCTATCTCGAAAAAAAATTTTAACGAAAATTGACTTTTTTTGACGATTTTTGTTCAAAGGGGGGAGTAAAGGAAAATTTCAAAATCGACTTTGTATTTTCGATGCCAAATGACTTTAAACTGCATGAAACGTCGAGATTTGATGCAAACTCGAAAAAAAATTTTTGACGAAAATCGACTTTTTTCGACTTTTTTTGTTCAAAGGAGGGGAAATTTCCAAATCGAACAGGTATTATTGATGCCAAATGACTTTAAAATGCATAAGGCATCAAAATTTGATGCTATCTCGAAAAAATTTTTTTAACGAAAATTGACTTTTTTTGACGATTTTTGTTCAAAGGGGGGAGTAAAGGAAAATTTCAAAATCGACTTTGTATTTTCGATGCCAAATGACTTTAAACTGCATGAAACGTCGAGATTTGATGCAAACTCGAAAAAATTTTTTTGACGAAAATCGACTTTTTTCGACTTTTTTTGTTCAAGGGAGGGGAAATTTCGAAATCGAACAGGTATTATTGATGTCAAATGACTTTAAAATGCATAAGGCATCAAAATTTGATGCTATCTCGAAAAAAATTTTTTACCGAAAATTGACTTTTTTTGACGATTTTTGTTCAAAGGGGGGAGTAAAGGAAAATTTCAAAATCGACTTTGTATTTTCGATGCCAAATGACTTTAAACTGCATGAAACGTCGAGATTTGATGCAAACTCGAAAAAAATTTTTGACGAAAATCGACTTTTTTCGACTTTTTTTGTTCAAAGGAGGGGAAATTTCCAAATCGAACAGGTATTATTGATGCCAAATGACTTTAAAATGCATAAGGCATCAAAATTTGATGCTATCTCGAAAAATTTTTTTTAACGAAAATTGACTTTTTTTGACGATTTTTGTTCAAAGGGGGGAGTAAAGGAAAATTTCAAAATCGACTTTGTATTTTCGATGCCAAATGACTTTAAACTGCATGAAACGTCGAGATTTGATGCAAACTCGAAAAAATTTTTTTGACGAAAATCGACTTTTTTCGACTTTTTTTGTTCAAAGGAGGGGAAATTTCCAAATCGAACAGGTATTATTGATGCCAAATGACTTTAAAATGCATAGGGCATCAAAATTTGATGCTATCTCGAAAAATTTTTTTTAACGAAAATTGACTTTTTTTGACGATTTTTGTTCAAAGGGGGGAGTAAAGGAAAATTTCAAAATCGACTTTGTATTTTCGATGCCAAATGACTTTAAACTGCATGAAACGTCGAGATTTGATGCAAACTCAAAAAAATTTTTTTGACGAAAATCGACTTTTTTCGACTTTTTTTGTTCAAAGGAGGGGAAATTTCCAAATCGAACAGGTATTATTGATGCCAAATGACTTTAAAATGCATAAGGCATCAAAATTTGATGCTATCTCGAAAAAATTTTTTTAACGAAAATTGACTTTTTTTGACGATTTTTGTTCAAAGGGGGGAGTAAAGGAAAATTTCAAAATCGACTTTGTATTTTCGATGCCAAATGACTTTAAACTGCATGAAACGTCGAGATTTGATGCAAGCTCGAAAAAAAATTTTTGACGAAAATCGACTTTTTTCGACTTTTTTTGTTCAAAGGAGGGGAAATTTCCAAATCGAACAGGTATTATTGATGTCAAATGACTTTAAAATGCATAAGGCATCAAAATTTGATGCTATCTCGAAAAAAATTTTTTAACGAAAATTGACTTTTTTTGACGATTTTTGTTCAAAGGGGGGAGTAAAGGAAAATTTCAAAATCGACTTTGTATTTTCGATGCCAAATGACTTTAAACTGCATGAAACGTCGAGATTTGATGCAAACTCGAAAATTTTTTTTTGACGAAAATCGACTTTTTTCGACTTTTTTTGTTCAAAGGAGGGGAAATTTCGAAATCGAACAGTATTGATATCAAATGACTTTAAAATGCATAAGGTATCAAAATTTGATGCTATCTCGAAAAAAAATTTTTTAACGAAAATTGACTTTTTTTGACGATTTTTGTTCAAAGGGGGGAGTAAAGGAAAATTTCAAAATCGACTTTGTATTTTCGATGCCAAATGACTTTAAACTGCATGAAACGTCGAGATTTGATGCAAGCTCGAAAAATTTTTTTTGCCGAAAATCGACATTTTTCGACTTTTTTT
Source organism: Topomyia yanbarensis (assembly GCF_030247195.1). Taxonomy (NCBI): domain Eukaryota; kingdom Metazoa; phylum Arthropoda; class Insecta; order Diptera; family Culicidae; genus Topomyia; species Topomyia yanbarensis. Next base: position 108,654,394 of record NC_080670.1, on the reverse strand, counting down.
GTTCAAAGGAGGGGAAATTTCCAAATCGAACAGGTATTATTGATGCCAAATGACTTTAAAATGCATAAGGCATCAAAATTTGATGCTATCTCGAAAATTTTTTTTTAACGAGAATTGACTTTTTTTTGACGATTTTTGTTCAAAGGGGGGAGTAAAGGAAAATTTCAAAATCGACTTTGTATTTTCGATGCCAAATGACTTTAAACTGCATGAAACGTCGAGATTTGATGCAAGCTCGAAAAATTTTTTTTGACGAAAATCGACTTTTTTCGACTTTTTTTGTTCAAAGGAGGGGAAATTTCCAAATCGAACAGGTATTATTGATGTCAAATGACTTTAAAATGCATAAGGCATCAAAATTTGATGCTATCTCGAAAAAAATTTTTTAACGAAAATTGACTTTTTTTGACGATTTTTGTTCAAAGGGGGGAGTAAAGGAAAATTTCAAAATCGACTTTGTATTTTCGATGCCAAATGTAAACTGCATGAAACGTCGAGATTTGATGCAAACTCGAAAATTTTTTTTTGACGAAGATCGACTTTTTTTGTTCAAAGGAGGGGAAATTTCCAAATCGAACAGGTATTATTGATGCCAAATGACTTTAAAATGCATAAGGCATCAAAATTTGATGCTATCTCGAAAAAAAATTTTTAACGGAAATTGACTCTTTTTGACGATTTTTGTTCAAAGGGGGGAGTAAAGGAAAATTTCAAAATCGACTTTGTATTTTCGATGCCAAATGACTTTAAACTGCATGAAACGTCGAGATTTGATGCAAACTCGAAAAAAATTTTTTGACGAAAATCGACTTTTTTTGTTCAAAGGAGGGGAAATTTCCAAATCGAACAGGTATTATTGATGCCAAATGACTTTAAAATGCATAAGGCATCAAAATTTGATGCTATCTCGAAAAAATTTTTTTAACGAAAATTGACTTTTTTTGACGATTTTTGTTCAAAGGGGGGAGTAAAGGAAAATTTCAAAATCGACTTTGTATTTTCGATGCCAAATGACTTTAAACTGCATGAAACGTCGAGATTTGATGCAAACTCGAAAATTTTTTTTTGACGAAAATCGACTTTTTTCGACTTTTTTTGTTCAAAGGAGGGGAAATTTCCAAATCGAACAGGTATTATTGATGTCAAATGACTTTAAAATGCATAAGGCATCAAAATTTGATGCTATCTCGAAAAATTTTTTTTAACGAAAATTGACTTTTTTTGACGATTTTTGTTCAAAGGGGGGAGTAAAGGAAAATTTCAAAATCGACTTTGTATTTTCGATGCCAAATGACTTTAAACTGCATGAAACGTCGAGATTTGATGCAAACTCGAAAAAAAATTTTTGACGAAAATCGACTTTTTTCGACTTTTTTTGTTCAAAGGAGGGGAAATTTCCAAATCGAACAGGTATTATTGATGCCAAATGACTTTAAAATGCATAAGGCATCAAAATTTGATGCTATCTCGAAAATTTTTTTTTAACGATAATTGACTTTTTTTGACGATTTTTGTTCAAAGGGGGGAGTAAAGGAAAATTTCAAAATCGACTTTGTATTTTCGATGCCAAATGACTTTAAACTGCATGAAACGTCGAGATTTGATGCAAACTCGAAAAATTTTTTTTGACGAAAATCGACTTTTTTCGACTTTTTTTGTTCAAAGGAGGGGAAATTTCCAAATCGAACAGGTATTATTGATGTCAAATGACTTTAAAATGCATAAGGCATCAAAATTTGATGCTATCTCGAAAAAATTTTTTTAACGAAAATTGACTTTTTTTGACGATTTTTGTTCAAAGGGGGGAGTAAAGGAAAATTTCAAAATCGACTTTGTATTTTCGATGCCAAATGACTTTAAACTGCATGAAACGTCGAGATTTGATGCAAACTCGAAAAAAATTTTTTGACGAAAATCGACTTTTTTCGACTTTTTTTGTTCAAAGGAGGGGAAATTTCCAAATCGAACAGGTATTATTGATGCCAAATGACTTTAAAATGCATAAGGCATCAAAATTTGATGCTATCTCGAAAAAATTTTTTTAACGAAAATTGACTTTTTTTGACGATTTTTGTTCAAAGGGGGGAGTAAAGGAAAATTTCAAAATCGACTTTGTATTTTCGATGCCAAATGACTTTAAACTGCATGAAACGTCGAGATTTGATGCAAGCTCGAAAAAATTTTTTTGACGAAAATCGACTTTTTTTCGACTTTTTTTGTTCAAAGGAGGGGAAATTTCCAAATCGAACAGGTATTATTGATGTCAAATGACTTTAAAATGCATAAGGCATCAAAATTTGATGCTATCTCGAAAAAAAAATTTTAACGAAAATTGACTTTTTTGACGATTTTTGTTCAAAGGGGGGAGTAAAGGAAAATTTCAAAATCGACTTTGTATTTTCGATGCCAAATGACTTTAAACTGCATGAAACGTCGAGATTTGATGCAAACTCGAAAAAATTTTTTTGACGAAAATCGACTTTTTTCGACTTTTTTGTTCAAAGGAGGGGAAATTTCCAAATCGAACAGGTATTATTGATGCCAAATGACTTTAAAATGCATAAGGCATCAAAATTTGATGCTATCTCGAAAAAAAATTTTTAACGAAAATTGACTTTTTTTGACGATTTTTGTTCAAAGGGGGGAGTAAAGGAAAATTTCAAAATCGACTTTGTATTTTCGATGCCAAATGACTTTAAACTGCATGAAACGTCGAGATTTGATGCAAACTCGAAAAATTTTTTTTGACGAAAATCGACTTTTTTCGACTTTTTTTGTTCAAAGGAGGGGAAATTTCCAAATCGAACAGGTATTATTGATGCCAAATGACTTTAAAATGCATAGGGCATCAAAATTTGATGCTATCTCGAAAAAAATTTTTTTAACGAAAATTGACTTTTTTTGACGATTTTTGTTCAAAGGGGGTAGTAAAGGAAAATTTCAAAATCGACTTTGTATTTTCGATGCCAAATGACTTTAAACTGCATGAAACGTCGAGATTTTTTTTTTTTTTTTTTTTTTTTGTTTATTTTAGGACCTTTGTAACTATAGTCATTTAGGTCCGTCGAAAATTAGTAGGTACATTGCAAATTCACTATGTTGATATCAAATTTTGTCAAACAGATTAATTTCTTTGAAGAACTGAATTACAGTTTTCCCTCTTTCCTGGTCGTCTGCCAGGGCTTCTCGCATGTTCGCCATTAGTCCTGTTCGCATTCGCTCTTCGTTGAGTGCAGCACAGTTAACGATGATATGTTTCACTGAAAGAATGTCGTCGCAGAATTGACATCGGGGTGCTTCGGTTTTCTCGAGCAAGTAGCCATGTGTGAGAGCTGTGTGACCTATTCGTAATCTGGATAGTTTCACACTCTCCTGTCGGTTTTCTCCTATTGCCTGTGTAAATGGTTTAACGTTATTTTTAATTTCACGTAGTTTGTTGTGCTTCTCTTGTTCCCAGCTACGTTGCCACCTCCAATATATGCGGTTCTTTAAAGCGGTTTTGAATTCGTTAGTGTCAACGAAATCGTAGTCCATTCGGGCGGATTTTAAGGCCAGTTTCGCCTCTTGATCCGCCTTTTCATTCCCTGCAATACCGATGTGGCTTGGGACCCAGCATATAATCACCTCAGTACCTTTGTTCCTTGCTCGCGCATACAGCGCGCCAACTTCGTCCTTCCACCTGCTGGTTGTTTTTCGCATTTCTAAAGATGATAGTACGCTCATAGAGTCAGTACATATGACGTAAGCTCCAACCTGCTGCTGGTTAACCACCCATTCTAGTGCATCCTTCACTGCCAGACTTTCGGCGGTGAATATGCTACACATGTGGTGTATCCTCTTTTTGATTACCAGGTCTCCCGAAACTACGCTATACCCACACCTGTCCTCAGTCTTCGATCCATCTGTGTAGATGTACTGGTGGATACGGTATTTCGTGCTCTTCAACTTTTTGAATAGCAGTCGTAATTCAGCTGGATTCGCACCTTGCTTCACGTTCGTGAACAGGCTCTTGTCTGTCGGTATCTTTTTCTTTTCCCAAGGTGCAGTGCTTGGGCGCGTAAATATTTTTAGCTTTGGTATGCTGATTTGAAGGTCTTGCAGAACGTTATTTCCTCGGACTCTTGTTGAATTGACTTCTTTAGCCCTGCTCGTCCCCCAGAGCTCTCCACTATCCTGCGTTTCTTCACTAGATGAGAGGCAATCCTCACTTACTTGTCCATCATCGTTGTTGCTCTCATTTTCCCCAACATTATCCAGGGCTCGTCTCCGTGCCGCAAAAATCGCAGTCCTCTGTTCCAGGAGCGTGCGTATGTCTGGGATGCCTGTCTCTGCTAGCAGGCTGCTTATCGGACTTGTGTGAAATGCTCCTACTATCGCTCTTAGTCCTGTGTTGTGGATCGTCTCTAATCTTTTCAGGGAAGCTTCGCTCATTCCAGAAATCACCGGTGCAGCGTATAGCATTTTTTCCAACACTGTGGCCCGGTACAATTTCAGCAGCGTTTGCCTATCTCCACCCCAGTTTCTAGCAGCTACACTGCGGATGAACTGGATCCTTTGCTGACAGTTGGCTCTCACTTCCTCTACGTATTTTCGGAACTGTAGGCTTTGGTCGAAAATCACTCCTAGGCACCTGTGACTGTTTTCTCGGGGGATGAGTGTACCGTTCAGTAGTAATGTGTTCGGGTTGCATGGTTTACGAGAACGCAGGTTCCGAAAGATAACTGTTGCGCTTTTTTCAGCAGATATTTTGAACCCGGTTTCCGCTTCCCATTTTTCGACCGTTTTCAAAGCGATTTGCAGCTGGTGCTCGGCAGCTTTTGCGTTCTCTCCACTGGCAATTAGGACTATGTCGTCGGCATATATAAGGCACTTTACATTTGTAGGCAGATATTGAGTAATAGTGTCGATTGCAATCAGGAACATGCTTACGCTTAACACCGATCCCTGGCAAAGTCCTGTTTCCATAACTTTTTCGTTAGACAACACTCCATTCGCTAGGACTCTAAAGGTCCTGACGCTTAACATTTTTTCCAGGAACCTTAGCATCTCGCCTCCAATACTCCACTCGTTTAGCCTCTGAAGGATGAGCCTCCTCCAGGTTGTATCATAGGCTTTGGAGACGTCCAGGAAAACCACTTGCGTATACTGGTTTTTTGACATCGCTTTTCTGATTTCATCCTCCATTTCCGCTAGATGATCAACAGTGGTTCGACCTTTCCTGAATGCGTACTGGTGAGAGTTGAGCAACTTTCTGGATTCAAGCAGATGAACTAGGCGGTTGTTTATCATTCGCTCGAACACCTTGCCCATACAGCTGTTGAGATATATGGGTCTATAGCTTCGAGGGTTGGTGCGCTCACCTTTCCCCTTGTAAATCGGCACCACTATCGATTTGGTCCACTCAGTAGGAAACATCGATTCTGACCACAACCGGTTGTATGCGTCGAGGAGTTGCAATTTGCAGTCTGGTGGTAAATTACGGATCATCGCATAGTGAACGTCGTCAGGACCTGGTGAGGACCCGCGTAGTCCTTCCAGCGCTTCTTCCAGCTCGTGAAGCTTGTAGGCTTGGTTGTATTCAGCTTCCGGTTGGTTTGGGATGTTCAGGCAATTAGCTTCGCTGTGTTTCTTTCGTTCCAGGAATTCCGACTCATACGCTGCGTTACTTGATGTTTCTTCGAAAGAGTTTCCCAAAAGTTCTGCAATTGCTGTATCTTCGGTGGCGGTATCTCCATTCAGCGTTATGGCGTTGATACGGTCGCTTTTTCTTTTTCCCTGTATCTGACGGTATTTGCTCCACATGTCCTTGGTAGGGGTTTGAGCGTTGAAGCTATTAGCCGTCTTTTCCCAGCACGCCTTCTTTGCCTTTTGGACTGCCTCTCTGGCGGAGGTTCTAGCCGTACGATATGCTTTGGAAAGCTCTTCTTTTGCATCAGCTTGGTCGTTGGACGATTTCAATTTTCTTAAAACCTTTTTCCTGGCTTTAATCTTGGAAGCTATGTCATCATTCCACCAATGAACGCATTTCTTCCCAGTGTGGCCCTTTGTTTTTGCGATGGATTCCATAGCAGATTTGAGTATCTGCTGCGTGATTTCGTCGATTTGATCTGCGGTGTCGTCTTTCCGTTCGAAGTTTACCAGGGATTGGTACAATTCCCAATTGGCCTCTTCAATTTTCCATTTCGCTCGCGTCTTTTGTCTCGGTAGCTCTCCAGGCAAGGTAATGATCATTGGTATGTGATCACTACCGTGAGAGTCGTCGTATGTGGACCAGTCCAACAGTCCTGCTAGATCCATCGAACAACAGGCAATATCGATACAAGATAAAGTACTCGTAGCGTGGTTGACGTGGGTGGGTTCGCCTGTGTTCAGCACAGTTAAATCCCTCTGCTCTACGAAGTCCACTATAATCTGTCCACGTGCACTAATGTGGTTGGACCCCCAAAGAGGGTGGTGGCCATTCAGGTCGCCGACTAGTAAAAGAGGGTTATCGCTGTGTGTGGTTAGCTCAGTCAGCTCATCACAGGTGACTTCTTCGCTGGGTGGGAGGTAGACGTTCATGATGGTCAAGTTCAAGGGTTGACCTACCTTGACAGTTATGGCCTCTAATCGAGTATTGATTTCTATTTCCTCGCTGTCGTATCCGTTTTTAACGGCTGTGATTACTCCACCAGCGGCTCGTCTGCCCCCTTGTCGCTCACGGTGGTACACTTTGTAACCGTTTATTCTGGGTACTTTGTTGGAGGAGCACATGGTCTCTTGAAGACAGATGACTACAGGGTCCCTTTCGTCGATCATTATTTCCAGTTCTGCTTTGCTCGTGTTTAGTCCCTGGGTGTTCCAGGAGATTACTGACAGTGGTGTTGTTTTTCTGGAAGTTTTCTCGCTGCGGTTGGCAGAACGTCCGAGTGACAGTCGGAGCACAGGTTGGGGTATAGCGTCCTCGCCCCCGTCCTCTGGATCGTTCTCTCCTTCTAGGAGTGGGGAGGCTACTTTCTCTTCGCTCTGCCCCAACCAACCTGAATCTTCTATCGCATCGTTGTTTTGTTCATCGGGTCTATTGTACAGTGCTGCTTGTGAAAATGAAGTTTGCATATCGTAGTTGGCTTCGTCGTTGTTATTAATCTCGTACCGTTGTCGGTGCTAATATCCTCGCCGCAAGTTTCATCATGTGTGGATTTATTTTTGCTAGCCATTTCAGTGTTTGCGAGGTCTACCTCTACCTCTCTTGACATCTTTTCCAGTCTTTGGGATTGCTCCCGTCGATTTTTCGTCAGCACTTCCTCGCGGGTCTGTTTCGCTGTCCGTTCCTTGGATTTTACGTTTGGCAGTTGATGTTTTCGAATTCTCGTTCTTTTTTACTCTGTCTTCCTTGGAGTCGCTTGCATCAGACATCGTCTGGTCCTGTTCGTCTTCTGATATCTCGAGGTGCTCGATGTTTTTCATTTTCCTCATTTCTTCCAGTTCTTTTTTCATTTTGTTGAATTCGGCCATAATGTTTTGCATCTGTGTGAGTTCGCTGCGCAGCTTTTGGATTTCGAGGTCCTTTTCTGTCTCCTTTGACATTGCTTTAAGTTTAAGAATTTCTTCTCTCAACATCTGTATTTCGTTGTCCTTCCTTAAATTGTCCAGTCTATCCTGTGCACTGCAAACTGCTGCGAAGGAATGCTGTCCATGCTGTTTATTATACTCCTTCCTGGCTTCACCAAACGAGATCCCCTTCTCAATTTTCAATTTTATTATCTTCTCTTCTTTGATATACATCGCACACGTTCTGCTGGTAGGCGAGTGGCTACCTTGGCAATTTTTGCAATGTGGTTTCTCTTTGCAGGCATCTTTTTCAAGCTTGTGGGCCCCTGAACAGTTTTGGCACGCAGCATTGTTGGGGCATTTGTCTTTCGTGTGACCGTAACTGCAGCAGTTAAAACAAATCATTGGATTTGGTAAGAACTCGCGTGTTTCCACTCGGAGAGGGCCAAAGTAGACGTGCTTGGGAAACGTAGTTCCATGGAAAGTGAGGATAAGTGTGGGCGTGTTCACTCGTGTATTTTCTACTCGTCTCGTGATTCTACGGATATCGATTACTCCTAGCGGTGCCAGCTCTTTCATCAAAATGTCTGTCGATACATCAATGGCATCTCGGCAACTCAGCACGCAGCGTATTCGATTCAGCGTTGGGTGGGAATCTACTACAACCTCTGTGCCATCTATTAATTTGTTCATTTTCATTAGCTTTTTCGCTTGTTCGACACTCCTCGTTTTTAGGACATATTTGCTACCCCTCTCCTCTGTGTGGGCAGATTCAATTTTTCCTCCGCAGGTGTTTTCTATAGATTTGCCGATAATAAACGGGTTCTTTGGTAGTACCCCTTCTCCGGCTGCACGTAGTTGCAGTATTATTCGTTGACCGTGCATGCCAGAGTGGTCCATCCACTCAGGCATCGTTCGTTCGTTGGCGTTTCCTGTACTGGATTCAGGCGGATCACCTGGCGGTGGGTTCCCCAATGAGATGGCACTTGCTGACGCCATTCTGTCAGCAAGCCCTGTCGGGTATCGTGAATTGACGACGATCAGCACAGCAGGTTTTTATTAAACCGGTGTCTTAACGAGTGCTTTGGATGCGTTCTTGCCTAGGCAAGTAACGTCTACCCTTTAACCTAGTTTTAATCTGATCCACCCAAGGGTTAAAGGTACTGATGGTCAGTTATGCGACTCCGCCGAGGCGGATGGCGACTACGCTTTTTCCTTCAACTATCCCGGCCAAGCGTTAGAAGGTCCAGCCGAAATAGGAACGTTTTAACCTCGTTAATGTATCCTGCCCAATACGTTCAAAGGTTCTGACAGGTACAATGCACACCAGCGCAAAAATTTTTAAATGTGGTTTCTTGGTACTTTGTTCGTACTCGCAAACACGTGGTCCACCGCAATCGGCTTCTGCTTTGATGCCTCCAACGGTCAAAGGCAGGTGGCTCTCGGAGCGACAGAGAGCTCTGTTTTGTTGGAGCTTTCAATTGCGACTAGCTGTGGGCGGGCAGAGCCTAGTTGCATACAATGTTGCAAGCAAGCCTGCGAAAGCTAATCGGCTTGTTGGTCTTGTATGGGTGCGTACTATGCTTCACTGACAGATCAGCTGACTAGTGTTTTCTACAGCTGAGTGAAAGCGAAACCCGGGGTTCGATTTCACTCTTACACACACGGAGCAACGCGCACTCCGTAATTTCCAACTTCACCGCCTGTTGAACTATTATCACCACTACAATTTATCACCGAACTCGACCGATAAGAACTCGAAAATAAGAATCGAAAAACTAACGAAACTCAGTACTGCTTTACTGTAGCACAGATATAAACAGATGCGTCGAGATTTGATGCAAGCTCGAAAAATTTTTTTTGCCGAAAATCGACATTTTTCGACTTTTTTTGTTCAAAGGAGGGGAAATTTCCAAATCGAACAGGTATTATTGATGCCAAATGACTTTAAAATGCATAAGGCATCAAAATTTGATGCTATCTCGAAAATTTTTTTTTAACGAGAATTGACTTTTTTTGACGATTTTTGTTCAAAGGGGGGAGTAAAGGAAAATTTCAAAATCGACTTTGTATTTTCGATGCCAAATGACTTTAAACTGCATGAAACGTCGAGATTTGATGCAAGCTCGAAAAATTTTTTTTGACGAAAAACGACTTTTTTCGACTTTTTTTGTTCAAAGGAGGGGAAATTTCCAAATCGAACAGGTATTATTGATGTCAAATGACTTTAAAATGCATAAGGCATCAAAATTTGATGCTATCTCGAAAAAAAATTTTTAACGAAAATTGACTTTTTTTGACGATTTTTGTTCAAAGGGGGGAGTAAAGGAAAATTTCAAAATCGACTTTGTATTTTCGATGCCAAATGTAAACTGCATGAAACGTCGAGATTTGATGCAAACTCGAAATTTTTTTTTTGACGAAGATCGACTTTTTTTGTTCAAAGGAGGGGAAATTTCCAAATCGAACAGGTATTATTGATGCCAAATGACTTTAAAATGCATAAGGCATCAAAATTTGATGCTATCTCGAAAAAATTTTTTTAACGGAAATTGACTCTTTTTGACGATTTTTGTTCAAAGGGGGGAGTAAAGGAAAATTTCAAAATCGACTTTGTATTTTCGATGCCAAATGACTTTAAACTGCATGAAACGTCGAGATTTGATGCAAACTCGAAAAAAAATTTTTGACGAAAATCGACTTTTTTCGACTTTTTTTGTTCAAAGGAGGGGAAATTTCCAAATCGAACAGGTATTATTGATGCCAAATGACTTTAAAATGCATAAGGCATCAAAATTTGATGCTATCTCGAAAAATTTTTTTTAACGAAAATTGACTTTTTTTGACGATGTTCAAAGGGGGGAGTAAAGGAAAATTTCAAAATCGACTTTGTATTTTCGATGCCAAATGACTTTAAACTGCATGAAACGTCGAGATTTGATGCAAACTCGAAAAAATTTTTTTGACGAAAATCGACTTTTTTCGACTTTTTTTGTTCAAAGGAGGGGAAATTTCCAAATCGAACAGGTATTATTGATGTCAAATGACTTTAAAATGCATAAGGCATCAAAATTTGATGCTATCTCGAAAAATTTTTTTAACGAAAATTGACTTTTTTTGACGATTTTTGTTCAAAGGGGGGAGTAAAGGAAAATTTCAAAATCGACTTTGTATTTTCGATGCCAAATGACTTTAAACTGCATGAAACGTCGAGATTTGATGCAAACTCGAAAAAAATTTTTTGACGAAAATCGACTTTTTTCGACTTTTTTTGTTCAAAGGAGGGGAAATTTCCAAATCGAACAGGTATTATTGATGCCAAATGACTTTAAAATGCATAAGGCATCAAAATTTGATGCTATCTCGAAAATTTTTTTTTAACGATAATTGACTTTTTTTGACGATTTTTGTTCAAAGGGGGGAGTAAAGGAAAATTTCAAAATCGACTTTGTATTTTCGATGCCAAATGACTTTAAACTGCATGAAACGTCGAGATTTGATGCAAACTCGAAAAATTTTTTTTGACGAAAATCGACTTTTTTTGTTCAAAGGAGGGGAAATTTCCAAATCAAACAGGTATTATTGATGCCAAATGACTTTAAAATGCATAAGGCATCAAAATTTGATGCTATCTCGAAAAATTTTTTTAACGAAAATTGACTTTTTTTGACGATTTTTGTTCAAAGGGGGGAGTAAAGGAAAATTTCAAAATCGACTTTGTATTTTTGATGCCAAATGACTTTAAACTGCATGAAACGTCGAGATTTGATGCAAACTGGAAAAAAATTTTTTGACGAAAATCGACTTTTTTCGACTTTTTTTGTTCAAAGGAGGGGAAATTTCGAAATCGAACAGGTATTATTGATGTCAAATGAATGCATAAGGCATCAAAATTTGATGCTATCTCGAAAATTTTTTTTTAACGAAAATTGACTTTTTTTTGACGATTTTTGTTCAAAGGGGGGAGTAAAGGAAAATTTCAAAATCGACTTTGTATTTTCGATGCCAAATGACTTTAAACTGCATGAAACGTCGAGATTTGATGCAAACTCGAAAAAAATTTTTTGACGAAAATCGACTTTTTTCGACTTTTTTTGTTCAAAGGAGGGAAAATTTCCAAATCGAACAGATTTTATTGATGCCAAATGACTTTAAAATGCATAAGGCATCAAAATTTGATGCTATCTCGAAAAATTTTTTTTAACGAAACTTGACTTTTTTTTGACGATTTTTGTTCAAAGGGGGGAGTAAAGGAAAATTTCAAAATCGACTTTGTATTTTCGATGCCAAATGACTTTAAACTGCATGAAACGTCGAGATTTGATGCAAGCTCGAAAAAATTTTTTTGACGAAAATCGACTTTTTTCGACTTTTTTTGTTCAAAGGAGGGGAAATTTCCAAATCGAACAGGTATTATTGATGTCAAATGACTTTAAAATGCATAAGGCATCAAAATTTGATGCTATCTCGAAAAAATTTTTTAACGAAAATTGACTTTTTTTGACGATTTTTGTTCAAAGGGGGGAGTAAAGGAAAATTTCAAAATCGACTTTGTGTTTTCGATGCCAAATGACTTTAAACTGCATGAAACGTCGAGATTTGATGCAAACTCGAAAAATTTTTTTTGACGAAAATCGACTTTTTTCGACTTTTTTTGTTCAAAGGAGGGGAAATTTCCAAATCGAACAGGTATTATTGATGCCAAATGACTTTAAAATGCATAAGGCATCAAAATTTGATGCTATCTCGAAAATTTTTTTTTAACGAAAATTGACTTTTTTTGACGATTTTTGTTCAAAGGGGGGAGTAAAGGAAAATTTCAAAATCGACTTTGTATTTTCGATGCCAAATGACTTTAAACTGCATGAAACGTCGAGATTTGATGCAAACTCGAAAAATTTTTTTTGACGAAAATCGACTTTTTTCGACTTTTTTTGTTCAAAGGAGGGGAAATTTCCAAATCGAACAGGTATTATTGATGTCAAATGACTTTAAAATGCATAAGGCATCAAAATTTGATGCTATCTCGAAAATTTTTTTTTAACGAAAATTGACTTTTTTTGACGATTTTTGTTCAAAGGGGGGAGTAAAGGAAAATTTCAAAATCGACTTTGTATTTTCGATGCCAAATGACTTTAAACTGCATGAAACGTCGAGATTTGATGCAAACTCGAAAAAATTTTTTTGACGAAAATCGACTTTTTTCGACTTTTTTTGTTCAAAGGAGGGGAAATTTCCAAATCGAACAGGTATTATTGATGCCAAATGACTTTAAAATGCATAAGGCATCAAAATTTGATGCTATCTCGAAAAAATTTTTTTAACGAAAATTGACTTTTTTTGACGATTTTTGTTCAAAGGGGGGAGTAAAGGAAAATTTCAAAATCGACTTTGTATTTTCGATGCCAAATGACTTTAAACTGCATGAAACGTCGAGATTTGATGCAAGCTCGAAAAATTTTTTTTGACGAAAATCGACTTTTTTTCGACTTTTTTTGTTCAAAGGAGGGGAAATTTTCAAATCGAACAGGTATTATTGATGTCAAATGACTTTAAAATGCATAAGGCATCAAAATTTGATGCTATCTCGAAAAATTTTTTTTAACGAAAATTGACTTTTTTGACGATTTTTGTTCAAAGGGGGGAGTAAAGGAAAATTTCAAAATCGACTTTGTATTTTCGATGCCAAATGACTTTAAACTGCATGAAACGTCGAGATTTGATGCAAGCTCGAAAAATTTTTTTTGACGAAAATCGACTTTTTTCGACTTTTTTTGTTCAAAGGAGGGGAAATTTCCAAATCGAACAGGTATTATTGATGTCAAATGACTTTAAAATGCATAAGGCATCAAAATTTGATGCTATCTCGAAAAATTTTTTTTAACGAAAATTGACTTTTTTTGACGATTTTTGTTCAAAGGGGGGAGTAAAGGAAAATTTCAAAATCGACTTTGTATTTTCGATGCCAAATGACTTTAAACTGCATGAAACGTCGAGATTTGATGCAAGCTCGAAAAATTTTTTTTGACGAAAATCGACTTTTTTCGACTTTTTTTGTTCAAAGGAGGGGAAATTTCCAAATCGAACAGGTATTATTGATGTCAAATGACTTTAAAATGCATAAGGCATCAAAATTTGATGCTATCTCGAAAAAAAATTTTTAACGAAAATTGACTTTTTTTGACGATTTTTGTTCAAAGGGGGGAGTAAAGGAAAATTTCAAAATCGACTTTGTATTTTCGATGCCAAATGACTTTAAACTGCATGAAACGTCGAGATTTGATGCAAACTCGAAAAAAATTTTTTTGGCGAAAATCGACTTTTTTCGACTTTTTTTGTTCAAAGGAGGGGAAATTTCCAAATCGAACAGGTATTATTGATGCCAAATGACTTTAAAATGCATAAGGCATCAAAATTTGATGCTATCTCGAAAAAATTTTTTTAACGAAAATTGACTTTTTTTGACGATTTTTATTCAAAGGGGGGAGTAAAGGAAAATTTCAAAATCGACTTTGTATTTTCGATGCCAAATGACTTTAAACTGCATGAAACGTCGAGATTTGATGCAAACTCGAAAAATTTTTTTTGACGAAAATCGACTTTTTTCGACTTTTTTTGTTCAAAGGAGGGGAAATTTCCAAATCGAACAGGTATTATTGATGTCAAATGACTTTAAAATGCATAAGGCATCCAAATTTGATGCTATCTCGAAAAAAATTTTTTAACGAAAATTGACTTTTTTTGACGATTTTTGTTCAAAGGGGGGAGTAAAGGAAAATTTCAAAATCGACTTTGTATTTTCGATGCCAAATGACTTTAAACTGCATGAAACGTCGAGATTTGATGCAAACTCGAAAAATTTTTTTTGACGAAAATCGACTTTTTTCGACTTTTTTTGTTCAAAGGAGGGGAAATTTCCAAATCGAACAGGTATTATTGATGCCAAATGACTTTAAAATGCATAGGGCATCAAAATTTGATGCTATCTCGAAAAAATTTTTTTATTGAAAATTGACTTTTTTGACGATTTTTGTTCAAAGGGGGGAGTAAAGGAAAATTTCAAAATCGACTTTGTATTTTCGATGCCAAATGACTTTAAACTGCATGAAACGTCGAGATTTGATGCAAACTCGAAAATTTTTTTTTGACGAAAATCGACTTTTTTCGACTTTTTTTGTTCAAAGGAGGGGAAATTTCCAAATCGAACAGGTATTATTGATGCCAAATGACTTTAAAATGCATAAGGCATCAAAATTTGGTGCTATCTCGAAAAATTTTTTTTAACGAAAATTGACTTTTTTTGACGATTTTTGTTCAAAGGGGGGAGTAAAGGAAAATTTCAAAATCGACTTTGTATTTTCGATGCCAAATGACTTTAAACTGCATGAAACGTCGAGATTTGATGCAAACTCGAAAAAATTTTTTTGACGAAAATCGACTTTTTTCGACTTTTTTTGTTCAAAGGAGGGGTAATTTCCAAATCGAACAGGTATTATTGATGCCAAATGACTTTTTAAAATGCATAAGGCATCAAAATTTGATGCTATCTCGAAATTTTTTTTTTTAACGAAAATTGACTTTTTTTGACGATTTTTGTTCAAAGGGGGGAGTAAAGGAAAATTTCAAAATCGACTTTGTATTTTCGATGCCAAATGACTTTAAACTGCATGAAACGTCGAGATTTGATGCAAACTCGAAAAAAATTTTTTGACGAAAATCGACTTTTTTCGACTTTTTTTGTTCAAAGGAGGGGAAATTTCCAAATCGAACAGGTATTATTGATGCCAAATGACTTTAAAATGCATAAGGCATCAAAATTTGATGCTATCTCGAAAAATTTTTTTTAACGAAAATTGACTTTTTTTGACGATTTTTGTTCAAAGGGGGGAGTAAAGGAAAATTTCAAAATCGACTTTGTATTTTCGATGCCAAATGACTTTAAACTGCATGAAACGTCGAGATTTGATGCAAACTCGAAAAGTTTTTTTTGACGAAAATCGACTTTTTTCGACTTTTTTTGTTCAAAGGAGGGGAAATTTCCAAATCAAACAGGTATTATTGATGCCAAATGACTTTAAAATGCATAAGGCATCAAAATTTGATGCTATCTCGAAAAATTTTTTTAACGAAAATTGACTTTTTTTGACGATTTTTGTTCAAAGGGGGGAGTAAAGGAAAATTTCAAAATCGACTTTGTATTTTTGATGCCAAATGACTTTAAACTGCATGAAACGTCGAAATTTGATGCAAACTCGAAAAATTTTTTTTGACGAAAATCGACTTTTTTCGACTTTTTTTGTTCAAAGGAGGGGAAATTTCCAAATCGAACAGGTATTATTGATGCCAAATGACTTTAAAATGCATAAGGCATCAAAATTTGATGCTATCTCGAAAAATTTTTTTTAACGAAAATTGACTTTTTTTGACGATTTTTGTTCAAAGGGGGGAGCAAAGGAAAATTTCAAAATCGACTTTGTATTTTCGATGCCAAATGACTTTAAACTGCATGAAACGTCGAGATTTGATGCAAACTCGAAAAATTTTTTTTGACGAAAATCGACTTTTTTCGACTTTTTTTGTTCAAAGGAGGGGAAATTTTCAAATCGAACAGGTATTATTGATGCCAAATGACTTTAAAATGCATAAGGCATCAAAATTTGATGCTATCTCGAAAAAATTTTTTTAACGAAAATTGACTTTTTTTGACGATTTTTGTTCAAAGGGGGGAGTAAAGGAAAATTTCAAAATCGACTTTGTATTTTCGATGCCAAATGACTTTAAACTGCATGAAACGTCGAGATTTGATGCAAACTCGAAAAATTTTTTTTGACGAAAATCGACTTTTTTCGACTTTTTTTGTTCAAAGGAGGGGAAATTTCGAAATCGAAAAGGTATTATTGATGTCAAATGACTTTAAAATGCATAAGGCATCAAAATTTGATGCTATCTCGAAAAATTTTTTTTAACGAAAATTGACTTTTTTTGACGATTTTTGTTCAAAGGGGGGAGTAAAGGAAAATTTCAAAATCGACTTTGTATTTTCGATGCCAAATGACTTTAAACTGCATGAAACGTCGAGATTTGATGCAAACTCGAAAACAATTTTTTGACGAAAATCGACTTTTTTCGACTTTTTTTGTTCAAAGGAGGGGAAATTTCCAAATCGAACAGGTATTATTGATGCCAAATGACTTTAAAATGCATAAGGCATCAAAATTTGATGCTACCTCGAAAAAATTTTTTTAACGAAAATTGACTTTTTTTGACGATTTTTGTTCAAAGGGGGGAGTAAAGGAAAATTTCAAAATCGACTTTGTATTTTCGATGCCAAATGACTTTAAACTGCATGAAACGTCGAGATTTGATGCAAACTCGAAAAATTTTTTTTGACGAAAATCGACTTTTTTCGACTTTTTTTGTTCAAAGGAGGGGAAATTTCCGAATCGAACAGGTATTATTGATGCCAAATGACTTTAAAATGCATAAGGCATCAAAATTTGATGCTATCTCGAAAAATTTTTTTTAACGAAAATTGACTTTTTTTGACGATTTTCGTTCAAAGGGGGGAGTAAAGGAAAATTTCAAAATCGACTTTGTATTTTCGATGCCAAATGACTTTAAACTGCATGAAACGTCGAGATTTGATGCAAACTCGAAAAAAATTTTTTGACGAAAATCGACTTTTTTTGTTCAAAGGAGGGGAAATTTCCAAATCGAACAGGTATTATTGATGCCAAATGACTTTAAAATGCATAAGGCATCAAAATTTGATGCTATCTCGAAAATTTTTTTTTAACGAAAATTGACTTTTTTTGACGATTTTCGTTCAAAGGGGGGAGTAAAGGAAAATTTCAAAATCGACTTTGTATTTTCGATGCCAAATGACTTTAAACTGCATGAAACGTCGAGATTTGATGCAAACTCGAAAAATTTTTTTTTACGAAAATCGACTTTTTTCGACTTTTTTTGTTCAAAGGAGGGGAAATTTCCAAATCGAACAGGTATTATTGATGCCAAATGACTTTAAAATGCATAGGGCATCAAAATTTGATGCCATCTCGAAAAATTTTTTTTAGCGAAAATTGACTTTTTTGACGATTTTTGTTCAAAGGGGGGAGTAAAGGAAAATTTCAAAATCGACTTTGTATTTTCGATGCCAAATGACTTTAAACTGCATGAAACGTCGAGATTTGATGCAAACTCGAAAAAAAATTTTTTGACGAAAATCGACTTTTTTCGACTTTTTTTGTTCAAAGGAGGAGAAATTTCCAAATCGAACAGGTATTATTGATGCCAAATGACTTTAAAATGCATAAGGCATCAAAATTTGATGCTATCTCGAAAAAATTTTTTTAACGAAAATTGACTTTTTTTGACGATTTTTGTTCAAAGGGGGGAGTAAAGGAAAATTTCAAAATCGACTTTGTATTTTCGATGCCAAATGAATTTAAACTGCATGAAACGTCGAGATTTGATGCAAACTCGAAAATTTTTTTTTGGCGAAAATCGACTTTTTTCGACTTTTTTTGTTCAAAGGAGGGGAAATTTCCAAATCGAACAGGTATTATTGATGCCAAATGACTTTAAAATGCATAAGGCATCAAAATTTGATGCTATCTCGAAAATTTTTTTTAACGAAAATTGACTTTTTTTGACGATTTTTGTTCAAAGGGGGGAGTAAAGGAAAATTTCAAAATCGACTTTGTATTTTCGATGCCAAATGACTTTAAACTGCATGAAACGTCGAGATTTGATGCAAACTCGAAAAATTTTTTTGACGAAAATCGACTTTTTTCGACTTTTTTTGTTCAAAGGAGGGGAAATTTCGAAATCGAACAGGTATTATTGATGTCAAATGACTTTAAAATGCATAAGGCATCAAAATTTGATGCTATCTCGAAAATTTTTTTTTAACGAAAATTGACTTTTTTGACGATTTTTGTTCAAAGGGGGGAGTAAAGGAAAATTTCAAAATCGACTTTGTATTTTCGATGCCAAATGACTTTAAACTGCATGAAACGTCGAGATTTGATGCAAACTCGAAAAATTTTTTTTGACGAAAATCGACTTTTTTTGTTCAAAGGAGGGGAAATTTCCAAATCGAACAGGTATTATTGATGCCAAATGACTAAAATGCATAAGGCATCAAAATTTGATGCTATCTCGAAAATTTTTTTTTAACGAAAATTGACTTTTTTTGACGTTTTTTGTTCAAAGGGGGGAGTAAAGGAAAATTTCAAAATCGACTTTGTATTTTCGATGCCAAATGACTTTAAACTGCATGAAACGTCGAGATTTGATGCAAACTCGAAAATTTTTTTTTGACAGAAATCGACTTTTTTCGACTTTTTTTGTTCAAAGGAGGGGAAATTTCCAAATCGAACAGGTATTATTGATGCCAAATGACTTTAAAATGCATAAGGCATCAAAATTTGATGCTATCTCGAAAAAATTTTTTTAACGAAAATTGACTTTTTTTGACGATTTTCGTTCAAAGGGGGGAGTAAAGGAAAATTTCAAAATCGACTTTGTATTTTCGATGCCAAATGACTTTAAACTGCATGAAACGTCGAGATTTGATGCAAACTCGAAAAATTTTTTTTGGCGAAAATCGACTTTTTTCGACCTTTTTTGTTCAAAGGAGGGGAAATTTCCAAATCGAACAGGTATTATTGATGCCAAATGACTTTAAAATGCATAAGGCATCAAAATTTGATGCTATCTCGAAAAATTTTTTTTAACGAAAATTGACTTTTTTTGACGATTTTTGTTCAAAGGGGGGAGTAAAGGAAAATTTCAAAATCGACTTTGTATTTTCGATGCCAAATGACTTTAAACTGCATGAAACGTCGAGATTTGATGCAAGCTCGAAAAATTTTTTTTGACGAAAATCGACTTTTTTCGACTTTTTTTGTTCAAAGGAGGGGAAATTTCCAAATCGAACAGGTATTATTGATGTCAAATGACTTAAAATGCATAAGGCATCAAAATTTGATGCTATCTCGAAAAAATTTTTTTAACGAAAATTGACTTTTTTTGACGATTTTTGTTCAAAGGGGGGAGTAAAGGAAAATTTCAAAATCGACTTTGTATTTTCGATGCCAAATGACTTTAAACTGCATGAAACGTCGAGATTTGATGCAAGCTCGAAAAATTTTTTTTGACGAAAATCGACTTTTTTCGACTTTTTTTGTTCAAAGGAGAGGAAATTTCCAAATCGAACAGGTATTATTGATGTCAAATGACTTTAAAATGCATAAGGCATCAAAATTTGATGCTATCTCGAAAAAAATTTTTTAACGAAAATTGACTTTTTTTGACGATTTTTGTTCAAAGGGGGGAGTAAAGGAAAATTTCAAAATCGACTTTGTATTTTCGATGCCAAATGACTTTAAACTGCATGAAACGTCGAGATTTGATGCAAACTCGAAAATTTTTTTTTGACGAAAATCGACTTTTTTGACTTTTTTTGTTCAAAGGAGGGGAAATTTCCAAATCGAACAGGTATTATTGATGCCAAATGACTTTAAAATGCATAAGGCATCAAAATTTGATGCTATCTCGAAAAAAAAATTTTAACGAAAATTGACTTTTTTTGACGATTTTTGTTCAAAGGGGGGAGTAAAGGAAAATTTCAAAATCGACTTTGTATTTTCGATGCCAAATGACTTTAAACTGCATGAAACGTCGAGATTTGATGCAAACTCGAAAAATTTTTTTTGACGAAAATCGACTTTTTTCGACTTTTTTTGTTCAAAGGAGGGGAAATTTCCAAATCGAACAGGTATTATTGATGCCAAATGACTTTAAAATGCATAAGGCATCAAAATTTGATGCTATCTCGAAAATTTTTTTTTAACGAAAATTGACTTTTTTTGACGATTTTTGTTCAAAGGGGGGAGTAAAGGAAAATTTCAAAATCGACTTTGTATTTTCGATGCCAAATGACTTTAAACTGCATGAAACGTCGAGATTTGATGCAAGCTCGAAAAAAATTTTTTGACGAAAATCGACTTTTTTCGACTTTTTTTGTTCAAAGGAGGGGAAATTTCCAAATCGAATAGGTATTATTGATGTCAAATGACTTTAAAATGCATAAGGCATCAAAATTTGATGCTATCTCGAAAAAATTTTTTTAACGAAAATTGACTTTTTTTGACGATTTTTGTTCAAAGGGGGGAGTAAAGGAAAATTTCAAAATCGACTTTGTATTTTCGATGCCAAATGACTTTAAACTGCATGAAACGTCGAGATTTGATGCAAGCTCGAAAAATTTTTTTTGACGAAAATCGACTTTTTTCGACTTTTTTTGTTCAAAGGAGAGGAAATTTCCAAATCGAACAGGTATTATTGATGTCAAATGACTTTAAAATGCATAAGGCATCAAAATTTGATGCTATCTCGAAAAAATTTTTTTAACGAAAATTGACTTTTTTTGACGATTTTTGTTCAAAGGGGGGAGTAAAGGAAAATTTCAAAATCGACTTTGTATTTTCGATGCCAAATGACTTTAAACTGCATGAAACGTCGAGATTTGATGCAAACTCGAAAAAATTTTTTTGACGAAAATCGACTTTTTTCGACTTTTTTTGTTCAAAGGAGGGGAAATTTCCAAATCGAACAGGTATTATTGATGCCAAATGACTTTAAAATGCATAAGGCATCAAAATTTGATGCTATCTCGAAAAAAAAATTTTAACGAAAATTGACTTTTTTTGACGATTTTTGTTCAAAGGGGGGAGTAAAGGAAAATTTCAAAATCGACTTTGTATTTTCGATGCCAAATGACTTTAAACTGCATGAAACGTCGAGATTTGATGCAAACTCGAAAAATTTTTTTTGACGAAAATCGACTTTTTTCGACTTTTTTTGTTCAAAGGAGGGGAAATTTCCAAATCGAACAGGTATTATTGATGCCAAATGACTTTAAAATGCATAAGGCATCAAAATTTGATGCTATCTCGAAAAAAATTTTTTAACGAAAATTGACTTTTTTTGACGATTTTTGTTCAAAGGGGGGAGTAAAGGAAAATTTCAAAATCGACTTTGTATTTTCGATGCCAAATGAATTTAAACTGCATGAAACGTCGAGATTTGATGCAAACTCGAAAATTTTTTTTTGGCGAAAATCGAATTTTTTCGACTTTTTTTGTTCAAAGGAGGGGAAATTTCCAAATCGAACAGGTATTATTGATGCCAAATGACTTTAAAATGCATAAGGCATCAAAATTTGATGCTATCTCGAAAAATTTTTTTTAACGAAAATTGACTTTTTTTGACGATTTTCGTTCAAAGGGGGGGAGTAAAGGAAAATTTCAAAATCGACTTTGTATTTTCGATGCCAAATGACTTTAAACTGCATGAAACGTCGAGATTTGATGCAAACTCGAAAAAAATTTTTTGACGAAAATCGACTTTTTTTGTTCAAAGGAGGGGAAATTTCCAAATCGAACAGGTATTATTGATGCCAAATGACTTTAAAATGCATAAGGCATCAAAATTTGATGCTATCTCGAAAAAATTTTTTTAACGAAAATTGACTTTTTTTGACGATTTTCGTTCAAAGGGGGGAGTAAAGGAAAATTTCAAAATCGACTTTGTATTTTCGATGCCAAATGACTTTAAACTGCATGAAACGTCGAGATTTGATGCAAACTCGAAAAATTTTTTTTGACGAAAATCGACTTTTTTCGACTTTTTTTGTTCAAAGGAGGGGAAATTTCCAAATCGAACAGGTATTATTGATGCCAAATGACTTTAAAATGCATAGGGCATCAAAATTTGATGCCATCTCGAAAAATTTTTTTTAGCGAAAATTGACTTTTTTGACGATTTTTGTTCAAAGGGGGGAGTAAAGGAAAATTTCAAAATCGACTTTGTATTTTCGATGCCAAATGACTTTAAACTGCATGAAACGTCGAGATTTGATGCAAACTCGAAAAAAAATTTTTTGACGAAAATCGACTTTTTTCGACTTTTTTTGTTCAAAGGAGGAGAAATTTCCAAATCGAACAGGTATTATTGATGCCAAATGACTTTAAAATGCATAAGGCATCAAAATTTGATGCTATCTCGAAAAATTTTTTTTAACGAAAATTGACTTTTTTTGACGATTTTTGTTCAAAGGGGGGAGTAAAGGAAAATTTCAAAATCGACTTTGTATTTTCGATGCCAAATGAATTTAAACTGCATGAAACGTCGAGATTTGATGCAAACTCGAAAATTTTTTTTTGGCGAAAATCGACTTTTTTCGACTTTTTTTGTTCAAAGGAGGGGAAATTTCCAAATCGAACAGGTATTATTGATGCCAAATGACTTTAAAATGCATAAGGCATCAAAATTTGATGCTATCTCGAAAATTTTTTTTAACGAAAATTGACTTTTTTTGACGATTTTTGTTCAAAGGGGGGAGTAAAGGAAAATTTCAAAATCGACTTTGTATTTTCGATGCCAAATGACTTTAAACTGCATGAAACGTCGAGATTTGATGCAAACTCGAAAAAAATTTTTGACGAAAATCGACTTTTTCGACTTTTTTTGTTCAAAGGAGGGGAAATTTCGAAATCGAACAGGTATTATTGATGTCAAATGACTTTAAAATGCATAAGGCATCAAAATTTGATGCTATCTCGAAAATTTTTTTTTAACGAAAATTGACTTTTTTGACGATTTTTGTTCAAAGGGGGGAGTAAAGGAAAATTTCAAAATCGACTTTGTATTTTCGATGCCAAATGACTTTAAACTGCATGAAACGTCGAGATTTGATGCAAACTCGAAAAATTTTTTTTGACGAAAATCGACTTTTTTCGACTTTTTTTGTTCAAAGGAGGGGAAATTTCCAAATCGAACAGGTATTATTGATGCCAAATGACTAAAATGCATAAGGCATCAAAATTTGATGCTATCTCGAAAAAATTTTTTTAACGAAAATTGACTTTTTTTTGACGATTTTCGTTCAAAGGGGGGAGTAAAGGAAAATTTCAAAATCGACTTTGTATTTTCGATGCCAAATGACTTTAAACTGCATGAAACGTCGAGATTTGATGCAAACTCGAAAAAAAATTTTTGACGAAAATCGACTTTTTTTTCAAAGGAGGGGAAATTTCCAAATCGAACAGGTATTATTGATGCCAAATGACTTTAAAATGCATAAGGCATCAAAATTTGATGCTATCTCGAAAATTTTTTTTAACGAAAATTGACTTTTTTTGACGATTTTTGTTCAAAGGGGGGAGTAAAGGAAAATTTCAAAATCGACTTTGTATTTTCGATGCCAAATGAATTTAAACTGCATGAAACGTCGAGATTTGATGCAAACTCGAAAATTTTTTTTTGGCGAAAATCGACTTTTTTCGACTTTTTTTGTTCAAAGGAGGGGAAATTTCCAAATCGAACAGGTATTATTGATGCCAAATGACTTTAAAATGCGAAAATTTTTTTTAACGAAAATTGACTTTTTTTGACGATTTTTGTTCAAAGGGGGGAGTAAAGGAAAATTTCAAAATCGACTTTGTATTTTCGATGCCAAATGACTTTAAACTGCATGAAACGTCGAGATTTGATGCAAACTCGAAAAATTTTTTTGACGAAAATCGACTTTTTTCGACTTTTTTTGTTCAAAGGAGGGGAAATTTCGAAATCGAACAGGTATTATTGATGTCAAATGACTTTAAAATGCATAAGGCATCAAAATTTGATGCTATCTCGAAAATTTTTTTTTAACGAAAATTGACTTTTTTGACGATTTTTGTTCAAAGGGGGGAGTAAAGGAAAATTTCAAAATCGACTTTGTATTTTCGATGCCAAATGACTTTAAACTGCATGAAACGTCGAGATTTGATGCAAACTCGAAAAATTTTTTTTGACGAAAATCGACTTTTTTTGTTCAAAGGAGGGGAAATTTCCAAATCGAACAGGTATTATTGATGCCAAATGACTAAAATGCATAAGGCATCAAAATTTGA
This sequence comes from Topomyia yanbarensis, assembly GCF_030247195.1. Lineage (NCBI taxonomy): Eukaryota > Metazoa > Arthropoda > Insecta > Diptera > Culicidae > Topomyia > Topomyia yanbarensis. Next base: position 108,629,900 of record NC_080670.1, on the reverse strand, counting down.
TGCTATCTCGAAAATTTTTTTTTAACGAAAATTGACTTTTTTGACGATTTTTGTTCAAAGGGGGGAGTAAAGGAAAATTTCAAAATCGACTTTGTATTTTCGATGCCAAATGACTTTAAACTGCATGAAACGTCGAGATTTGATGCAAACTCGAAAAATTTTTTTTGACGAAAATCGACTTTTTTCGACTTTTTTTGTTCAAAGGAGGGGAAATTTCCAAATCGAACAGGTATTATTGATGCCAAATGACTAAAATGCATAAGGCATCAAAATTTGATGCTATCTCGAAAAAAAATTTTTAACGAAAATTGACTTTTTTTGACGATTTTCGTTCAAAGGGGGGAGTAAAGGAAAATTTCAAAATCGACTTTGTATTTTCGATGCCAAATGACTTTAAACTGCATGAAACGTCGAGATTTGATGCAAACTCGAAAAAAAATTTTTGACGAAAATCGACTTTTTTTGTTCAAAGGAGGGGAAATTTCCAAATCGAACAGGTATTATTGATGCCAAATGACTTTAAAATGCATAAGGCATCAAAATTTGATGCTATCTCGAAAATTTTTTTTTAACGAAAATTGACTTTTTTTGACGATTTTCGTTCAAAGGGGGGAGTAAAGGAAAATTTCAAAATCGACTTTGTATTTTCGATGCCAAATGACTTTAAACTGCATGAAACGTCGAGATTTGATGCAAACTCGAAAAATTTTTTTTTACGAAAATCGACTTTTTTCGACTTTTTTTGTTCAAAGGAGGGGAAATTTCCAAATCGAACAGGTATTATTGATGCCAAATGACTTTAAAATGCATAGGGCATCAAAATTTGATGCCATCTCGAAAAATTTTTTTTAGCGAAAATTGACTTTTTTGACGATTTTTGTTCAAAGGGGGGAGTAAAGGAAAATTTCAAAATCGACTTTGTATTTTCGATGCCAAATGACTTTAAACTGCATGAAACGTCGAGATTTGATGCAAACTCGAAAAAATTTTTTTTGACGAAAATCGACTTTTTTCGACTTTTTTTGTTCAAAGGAGGAGAAATTTCCAAATCGAACAGGTATTATTGATGCCAAATGACTTTAAAATGCATAAGGCATCAAAATTTGATGCTATCTCGAAAAAAATTTTTTAACGAAAATTGACTTTTTTTGACGATTTTTGTTCAAAGGGGGGAGTAAAGGAAAATTTCAAAATCGACTTTGTATTTTCGATGCCAAATGAATTTAAACTGCATGAAACGTCGAGATTTGATGCAAACTCGAAAATTTTTTTTTGGCGAAAATCGACTTTTTTCGACTTTTTTTGTTCAAAGGAGGGGAAATTTCCAAATCGAACAGGTATTATTGATGCCAAATGACTTTAAATCAAAGGCATCAAAATTTGATGCTATCTCGAAAAATTTTTTTAACGAAAATTGACTTTTTTTGACGATTTTTGTTCAAAGGGGGGAGTAAAGGAAAATTTCAAAATCGACTTTGTATTTTCGATGCCAAATGACTTTAAACTGCATGAAACGTCGAGGCATCAAAATTTGATGCTATCTCGAAAATTTTTTTTAACGAAAATTGACTTTTTTTGACGATTTTTGTTCAAAGGGGGGAGTAAAGGAAAATTTCAAAATCGACTTTGTATTTTCGATGCCAAATGACTTTAAACTGCATGAAACGTCGAGATTTGATGCAAACTCGAAAATTTTTTTTGACGAAAATCGACTTTTTTCGACTTTTTTTTGTTCAAAGGAGGGGAAATTTCGAAATCGAACAGGTATTATTGATGTCAAATGACTTTAAAATGCATAAGGCATCAAAATTTGATGCTATCTCGAAAATTTTTTTTTAACGAAAATTGACTTTTTTGACGATTTTTGTTCAAAGGGGGGAGTAAAGGAAAATTTCAAAATCGACTTTGTATTTTCGATGCCAAATGACTTTAAACTGCATGAAACGTCGAGATTTGATGCAAAATCGAAAAATTTTTTTTGACGAAAATCGACTTTTTTTGTTCAAAGGAGGGGAAATTTCCAAATCGAACAGGTATTATTGATGCCAAATGACTAAAATGCATAAGGCATCAAAATTTGATGCTATCTCGAAAAATTTTTTTTAACGAAAATTGACTTTTTTTGACGATTTTTGTTCAAAGGGGGGAGTAAAGGAAAATTTCAAAATCGACTTTGTATTTTCGATGCCAAATGACTTTAAACTGCATGAAACGTCGAGATTTGATGCAAACTCGAAAAAATTTTTTTTGACAGAAATCGACTTTTTTCGACTTTTTTTGTTCAAAGGAGGGGAAATTTCCAAATCGAACAGGTATTATTGATGCCAAATGACTTTAAAATGCATAAGGCATCAAAATTTGATGCTATCTCGAAAAAAATTTTTTTAACGAAAATTGACTTTTTTTGACGATTTTCGTTCAAAGGGGGGAGTAAAGGAAAATTTCAAAATCGACTTTGTATTTTCGATGCCAAATGACTTTAAACTGCATGAAACGTCGAGATTTGATGCAAACTCGAAAATTTTTTTTTGGCGAAAATCGACTTTTTTCGACCTTTTTTGTTCAAAGGAGGGGAAATTTCCAAATCGAACAGGTATTATTGATGCCAAATGACTTTAAAATGCATAAGGCATCAAAATTTGATGCTATCTCGAAAATTTTTTTTTAACGAAAATTGACTTTTTTGACGATTTTTGTTCAAAGGGGGGAGTAAAGGAAAATTTCAAAATCGACTTTGTATTTTCGATGCCAAATGACTTTAAACTGCATGAAACGTCGAGATTTGATGCAAGCTCGAAAAAAAATTTTTGACGAAAATCGACTTTTTTCGACTTTTTTTGTTCAAAGGAGGGGAAATTTCCAAATCGAACAGGTATTATTGATGTCAAATGACTTAAAATGCATAAGGCATCAAAATTTGATGCTATCTCGAAAATTTTTTTTTAACGAAAATTGACTTTTTTTGACGATTTTTGTTCAAAGGGGGGAGTAAAGGAAAATTTCAAAATCGACTTTGTATTTTCGATGCCAAATGACTTTAAACTGCATGAAACGTCGAGATTTGATGCAAGCTCGAAAAATTTTTTTTGACGAAAATCGACTTTTTTCGACTTTTTTTGTTCAAAGGAGAGGAAATTTCCAAATCGAACAGGTATTATTGATGTCAAATGACTTTAAAATGCATAAGGCATCAAAATTTGATGCTATCTCGAAAAAATTTTTTTAACGAAAATTGACTTTTTTTGACGATTTTTGTTCAAAGGGGGGAGTAAAGGAAAATTTCAAAATCGACTTTGTATTTTCGATGCCAAATGACTTTAAACTGCATGAAACGTCGAGATTTGATGCAAACTCGAAAAATTTTTTTTGACGAAAATCGACTTTTTTCGACTTTTTTTGTTCAAAGGAGGGGAAATTTCCAAATCGAACAGGTATTATTGATGCCAAATGACTTTAAAATGCATAAGGCATCAAAATTTGATGCTATCTCGAAAAAAAATTTTTAACGAAAATTGACTTTTTTTGACGATTTTTGTTCAAAGGGGGGAGTAAAGGAAAATTTCAAAATCGACTTTGTATTTTCGATGCCAAATGACTTTAAACTGCATGAAACGTCGAGATTTGATGCAAACTCGAAAAATTTTTTTTGACGAAAATCGACTTTTTTCGACTTTTTTTGTTCAAAGGAGGGGAAATTTCCAAATCGAACAGGTATTATTGATGCCAAATGACTTTAAAATGCATAAGGCATCAAAATTTGATGCTATCTCGAAAAATTTTTTTTAACGAAAATTGACTTTTTTTGACGATTTTTGTTCAAAGGGGGGAGTAAAGGAAAATTTCAAAATCGACTTTGTATTTTCGATGCCAAATGACTTTAAACTGCATGAAACGTCGAGATTTGATGCAAGCTCGAAAAAATTTTTTTGACGAAAATCGACTTTTTTCGACTTTTTTTGTTCAAAGGAGGGGAAATTTCCAAATCGAATAGGTATTATTGATGTCAAATGACTTTAAAATGCATAAGGCATCAAAATTTGATGCTATCTCGAAAAAATTTTTTTAACGAAAATTGACTTTTTTTGACGATTTTTGTTCAAAGGGGGGAGTAAAGGAAAATTTCAAAATCGACTTTGTATTTTCGATGCCAAATGACTTTAAACTGCATGAAACGTCGAGATTTGATGCAAACTCGAAAAATTTTTTTTGACGAAAATCGACTTTTTTCGACTTTTTTTGTTCAAAGGAGGGGAAATTTCCAAATCGAACAGGTATTATTGATGCCAAATGACTTTAAAATGCATAAGGCATCAAAATTTGATGCTATCTCGAAAAAAATTTTTTAACGAAAAGTGACTTTTTTTGACGATTTTTGTTCAAAGGGGGGAGTAAAGGAAAATTTCAAAATCGACTTTGTATTTTCGATGCCAAATGACTTTAAACTGCATGAAACGTCGAGATTTGATGCAAACTCGAAAAATTTTTTTTGACGAAAATCGACTTTTTTCGACTTTTTTTGTTCAAAGGAGGGGAAATTTCCAAATCGAACAGGTATTATTGATGCCAAATGACTTTAAAATGCATAAGGCATCAAAATTTGATGCTATCTCGAAAAAATTTTTTTAACGAAAATTGACTTTTTTTGACGATTTTTGTTCAAAGGGGGGAGTAAAGGAAAATTTCAAAATCGACTTTGTATTTTCGATGCCAAATGAATTTAAACTGCATGAAACGTCGAGATTTGATGCAAACTCGAAAATTTTTTTTTGGCGAAAATCGACTTTTTTCGACTTTTTTTGTTCAAAGGAGGGGAAATTTCCAAATCGAACAGGTATTATTGATGCCAAATGACTTTAAAATGCATAAGGCATCAAAATTTGATGCTATCTCGAAAAAATTTTTTTAACGAAAATTGACTTTTTTTGACGATTTTCGTTCAAAGGGGGGAGTAAAGGAAAATTTCAAAATCGACTTTGTATTTTCGATGCCAAATGACTTTAAACTGCATGAAACGTCGAGATTTGATGCAAACTCGAAAATTTTTTTTTGACGAAAATCGACTTTTTTCGACTTTTTTTGTTCAAAGGAGGGGAAATTTCCAAATCGAACAGGTATTATTGATGCCAAATGACTTTAAAATGCATAGGGCATCAAAATTTGATGCCATCTCGAAAAAATTTTTTTAGCGAAAATTGACTTTTTTGACGATTTTTGTTCAAAGGGGGGAGTAAAGGAAAATTTCAAAATCGACTTTGTATTTTCGATGCCAAATGACTTTAAACTGCATGAAACGTCGAGATTTGATGCAAACTCGAAAAAATTTTTTTTGACGAAAATCGACTTTTTTCGACTTTTTTTGTTCAAAGGAGGAGAAATTTCCAAATCGAACAGGTATTATTGATGCCAAATGACTTTAAAATGCATAAGGCATCAAAATTTGATGCTATCTCGAAAAATTTTTTTTAACGAAAATTGACTTTTTTTGACGATTTTTGTTCAAAGGGGGGAGTAAAGGAAAATTTCAAAATCGACTTTGTATTTTCGATGCCAAATGAATTTAAACTGCATGAAACGTCGAGATTTGATGCAAACTCGAAAATTTTTTTTTGGCGAAAATCGACTTTTTTCGACTTTTTTTGTTCAAAGGAGGGGAAATTTCCAAATCGAACAGGTATTATTGATGCCAAATGACTTTAAAATGCATAAGGCATCAAAATTTGATGCTATCTCGAAAATTTTTTTTAACGAAAATTGACTTTTTTTGACGATTTTTGTTCAAAGGGGGGAGTAAAGGAAAATTTCAAAATCGACTTTGTATTTTCGATGCCAAATGACTTTAAACTGCATGAAACGTCGAGATTTGATGCAAACTCGAAAAAATTTTTTGACGAAAATCGACTTTTTCGACTTTTTTTGTTCAAAGGAGGGGAAATTTCGAAATCGAACAGGTATTATTGATGTCAAATGACTTTAAAATGCATAAGGCATCAAAATTTGATGCTATCTCGAAAATTTTTTTTTAACGAAAATTGACTTTTTTGACGATTTTTGTTCAAAGGGAGGAGTAAAGGAAAATTTCAAAATCGACTTTGTATTTTCGATGCCAAATGACTTTAAACTGCATGAAACGTCGAGATTTGATGCAAACTCGAAAAATTTTTTTTGACGAAAATCGACTTTTTTCGACTTTTTTTGTTCAAAGGAGGGGAAATTTCCAAATCGAACAGGTATTATTGATGCCAAATGACTATAATGCATAAGGCATCAAAATTTGATGCTATCTCGAAAAAAATTTTTTTAACGAAAATTGACTTTTTTTGACGATTTTTGTTCAAAGGGGGGAGTAAAGGAAAATTTCAAAATCGACTTTGTATTTTCGATGCCAAATGACTTTAAACTGCATGAAACGTCGAGATTTGATGCAAACTCGAAAATTTTTTTTTGACGAAAATCGACTTTTTTCGACTTTTTTTGTTCAAAGGAGGGGAAATTTCCAAATCGAACAGGTATTATTGATGCCAAATGACTTTAAAATGCATAAGGCATCAAAATTTGATGCTATCTCGAAAAAATTTTTTTAACGAAAATTGACTTTTTTTGACGATTTTCGTTCAAAGGGGGGAGTAAAGGAAAATTTCAAAATCGACTTTGTATTTTCGATGCCAAATGACTTTAAACTGCATGAAACGTCGAGATTTGATGCAAACTCGAAAAAAATTTTTTGACGAAAATCGACTTTTTTCGACTTTTTTTGTTCAAAGGAGGGGAAATTTCCAAATCGAACAGGTATTATTGATGCCAAATGACTTTAAAATGCATAAGGCATCAAAATTTGATGCTATCTCGAAAAATTTTTTTTTAACGAAAATTGACTTTTTTTGACGATTTTTGTTCAAAGGGGGGAGTAAAGGAAAATTTCAAAATCGACTTTGTATTTTCGATGCCAAATGACTTTAAACTGCATGAAACGTCGAGATTTGATGCAAACTCGAAAAATTTTTTTTGGCGAAAATCGACTTTTTTCGACTTTTTTTGTTCAAAGGAGGGGAAATTTCCAAATCGAACAGGTATTATTGGCCAAATGACTTTAAAATGCATAAGGCATCAAAATTTGATGCTATCTCGAAAAAATTTTTTTAACGAAAATTGACTTTTTTTGACGATTTTTGTTCAAAGGGGGGAGTAAAGGAAAATTTCAAAATCGACTTTGTATTTTCGATGCCAAATGACTTTAAACTGCATGAAACGTCGAGATTTGATGCAAGCTCGAAAAAAATTTTTTGACGAAAATCGACTTTTTTCGACTTTTTTTGTTCAAAGGAGGGGAAATTTCCAAATCGAACAGGTATTATTGATGTCAAATGACTTTAAAATGCATAAGGCATCAAAATTTGATGCTATCTCGAAAAAATTTTTTTAACGAAAATTGACTTTTTTTGACGATTTTTGTTCAAAGGGGGGAGTAAAGGAAAATTTCAAAATCGACTTTGTATTTTCGATGCCAAATGACTTTAAACTGCATGAAACGTCGAGATTTGATGCAAGCTCGAAAAAAAATTTTTGACGAAAATCGACTTTTTTCGACTTTTTTTGTTCAAAGGAGGGGAAATTTCCAAATCGAATAGGTATTATTGATGTCAAATGACTTTAAAATGCATAAGGCATCAAAATTTGATGCTATCTCGAAAAAAATTTTTTAACGAAAATTGACTTTTTTTGACGATTTTTGTTCAAAGGGGGGAGTAAAGGAAAATTTCAAAATCGACTTTGTATTTTCGATGCCAAATGACTTTAAACTGCATGAAACGTCGAGATTTGATGCAAACTCGAAAAATTTTTTTTGACGAAAATCGACTTTTTTCGACTTTTTTTGTTCAAAGGAGGGGAAATTTCCAAATCGAACAGGTATTATTGATGCCAAATGACTTTAAAATGCATAAGGCATCAAAATTTGATGCTATCTCGAAAAAATTTTTTTAACGAAAATTGACTTTTTTTGACGATTTTTGTTCAAAGGGGGGAGTAAAGGAAAATTTCAAAATCGACTTTGTATTTTCGATGCCAAATGACTTTAAACTGCATGAAACGTCGAGATTTGATGCAAACTCGAAAAAAATTTTTTGACGAAAATCGACTTTTTTGTTCAAAGGAGGGGAAATTTCCAAATCGAACAGGTATTATTGATGCCAAATGACTTTAAAATGCATAAGGCATCAAAATTTGATGCTATCTCGAAAAATTTTTTTTAACGAAAATTGACTTTTTTTGACGATTTTCGTTCAAAGGGGGGAGTAAAGGAAAATTTCAAAATCGACTTTGTATTTTCGATGCCAAATGACTTTAAACTGCATGAAACGTCGAGATTTGATGCAAACTCGAAAAATTTTTTTTGACGAAAATCGACTTTTTTCGACTTTTTTTGTTCAAAGGAGGGGAAATTTCCAAATCGAACAGGTATTATTGATGCCAAATGACTTTAAAATGCATAGGGCATCAAAATTTGATGCCATCTCGAAAAATTTTTTTTAGCGAAAATTGACTTTTTTGACGATTTTTGTTCAAAGGGGGGAGTAAAGGAAAATTTCAAAATCGACTTTGTATTTTCGATGCCAAATGACTTTAAACTGCATGAAACGTCGAGATTTGATGCAAACTCGAAAAAATTTTTTTTGACGAAAATCGACTTTTTTCGACTTTTTTTGTTCAAAGGAGGAGAAATTTCCAAATCGAACAGGTATTATTGATGCCAAATGACTTTAAAATGCATAAGGCATCAAAATTTGATGCTATCTCGAAAAAAATTTTTTAACGAAAATTGACTTTTTTTGACGATTTTTGTTCAAAGAGGGGAGTAAAGGAAAATTTCAAAATCGACTTTGTATTTTCGATGCCAAATGAATTTAAACTGCATGAAACGTCGAGATTTGATGCAAACTCGAAAATTTTTTTTTGGCGAAAATCGACTTTTTTCGACTTTTTTTGTTCAAAGGAGGGGAAATTTCCAAATCGAACAGGTATTATTGATGCCAAATGACTTTAAAATGCATAAGGCATCAAAATTTGATGCTATCTCGAAAATTTTTTTTAACGAAAATTGACTTTTTTTGACGATTTTTGTTCAAAGGGGGGAGTAAAGGAAAATTTCAAAATCGACTTTGTATTTTCGATGCCAAATGACTTTAAACTGCATGAAACGTCGAGATTTGATGCAAACTCGAAAAATTTTTTTGACGAAAATCGACTTTTTTCGACTTTTTTTGTTCAAAGGAGGGGAAATTTCGAAATCGAACAGGTATTATTGATGTCAAATGACTTTAAAATGCATAAGGCATCAAAATTTGATGCTATCTCGAAAATTTTTTTTTAACGAAAATTGACTTTTTTGACGATTTTTGTTCAAAGGGGGGAGTAAAGGAAAATTTCAAAATCGACTTTGTATTTTCGATGCCAAATGACTTTAAACTGCATGAAACGTCGAGATTTGATGCAAACTCGAAAAATTTTTTTTGACGAAAATCGACTTTTTTCGACTTTTTTTGTTCAAAGGAGGGGAAATTTCCAAATCGAACAGGTATTATTGATGCCAAATGACTAAAATGCATAAGGCATCAAAATTTGATGCTATCTCGAAAAATTTTTTTTAACGAAAATTGACTTTTTTTGACGATTTTTGTTCAAAGGGGGGAGTAAAGGAAAATTTCAAAATCGACTTTGTATTTTCGATGCCAAATGACTTTAAACTGCATGAAACGTCGAGATTTGATGCAAACTCGAAAAAAATTTTTTGACGAAAATCGACTTTTTTCGACTTTTTTTGTTCAAAGGAGGGGAAATTTCCAAATCGAACAGGTATTATTGATGCCAAATGACTTTAAAATGCATAAGGCATCAAAATTTGATGCTATCTCGAAAAAAATTTTTTAACGAAAATTGACTTTTTTTGACGATTTTCGTTCAAAGGGGGGAGTAAAGGAAAATTTCAAAATCGACTTTGTATTTTCGATGCCAAATGACTTTAAACTGCATGAAACGTCGAGATTTGATGCAAACTCGAAAAAAAATTTTTAACGAAAATCGACTTTTTTCGACTTTTTTTGTTCAAAGGAGGGGAAATTTCCAAATCGAACAGGTATTATTGATGCCAAATGACTTTAAAATGCATAAGGCATCAACATTTGATGCTATCTCGAAAAATTTTTTTAAACGAAAATTGACTTTTTTTGACGATTTTTGTTCAAAGGGGGGAGTAAAGGAAAATTTCAAAATCGACTTTGTATTTTCGATGCCAAATGACTTTAAACTGCATGAAACGTCGAGATTTGATGCAAACTCGAAAAATTTTTTTTGGCGAAAATCGACTTTTTTCGACCTTTTTTGTTCAAAGGAGGGGAAATTTCCAAATCGAACAGGTATTATTGGCCAAATGACTTTAAAATGCATAAGGCATCAAAATTTGATGCTATCTCGAAAATTTTTTTTTAACGAAAATTGACTTTCTTTGACGATTTTTGTTCAAAGGGGGGGGGGAGTAAAGGAAAATTTCAAAATCGACTTTGTATTTTCGATGCCAAATGAATTTAAACTGCATGAAACGTCGAGATTTGATGCAAACTCGAAATTTTTTTTTTGGCGAAAATCGACTTTTTTCGACTTTTTTTGTTCAAAGGAGGGGAAATTTCCAAATCGAACAGGTATTATTGATGCCAAATGACTTTAAAATGCATAAGGCATCAAAATTTGATGCTATCTCGAAAATTTTTTTTAACGAAAATTGACTTTTTTTGACGATTTTCGTTCAAAGGGGGGAGTAAAGGAAAATTTCAAAATCGACTTTGTATTTTCGATGCCAAATGACTTTAAACTGCATGAAACGTCGAGATTTGATGCAAACTCGAAAAAATTTTTTTGACGAAAATCGACTTTTTTTGTTCAAAGGAGGGGAAATTTCCAAATCGAACAGGTATTATTGATGCCAAATGACTTTAAAATGCATAAGGCATCAAAATTTGATGCTATCTCGAAAAATTTTTTTTAACGAAAATTGACTTTTTTTGACGATTTTCGTTCAAAGGGGGGAGTAAAGGAAAATTTCAAAATCGACTTTGTATTTTCGATGCCGAATGACTTTAAACTGCATGAAACGTCGAGATTTGATGCAAACTCGAAAAAATTTTTTTGGCGAAAATCGACTTTTTTCGACTTTTTTTGTTCAAAGGAGGGGAAATTTCCAAATCGAACAGGTATTATTGATGCCAAATGACTTTAAAATGCATAGGGCATCAAAATTTGATGCCATCTCGAAAAATTTTTTTTAGCGAAAATTGACTTTTTTGACGATTTTTGTTCAAAGGGGGGAGTAAAGGAAAATTTCAAAATCGACTTTGTATTTTCGATGCCAAATGACTTTAAACTGCATGAAACGTCGAGATTTGATGCAAACTCGAAAAAATTTTTTTTGACGAAAATCGACTTTTTTCGACTTTTTTTGTTCAAAGGAGGAGAAATTTCCAAATCGAACAGGTATTATTGATGCCAAATGACTTTAAAATGCATAAGGCATCAAAATTTGATGCTATCTCGAAAAAATTTTTTTAACGAAAATTGACTTTTTTTGACGATTTTTGTTCAAAGGGGGGAGTAAAGGAAAATTTCAAAATCGACTTTGTATTTTCGATGCCAAATGAATTTAAACTGCATGAAACGTCGAGATTTGATGCAAACTCGAAAATTTTTTTTTGGCGAAAATCGACTTTTTTCGACTTTTTTTGTTCAAAGGAGGGGAAATTTCCAAATCGAACAGGTATTATTGATGCCAAATGACTTTAAAATGCATAAGGCATCAAAATTTGATGCTATCTCGAAAATTTTTTTTAACGAAAATTGACTTTTTTTGACGATTTTTGTTCAAAGGGGGGAGTAAAGGAAAATTTCAAAATCGACTTTGTATTTTCGATGCCAAATGACTTTAAACTGCATGAAACGTCGAGATTTGATGCAAACTCGAAAAAATTTTTTGACGAAAATCGACTTTTTTCGACTTTTTTTGTTCAAAGGAGGGGAAATTTCGAAATCGAACAGGTATTATTGATGTCAAATGACTTTAAAATGCATAAGGCATCAAAATTTGATGCTATCTCGAAAAATTTTTTTTAACGAAAATTGACTTTTTTGACGATTTTTGTTCAAAGGGGGGAGTAAAGGAAAATTTCAAAATCGACTTTGTATTTTCGATGCCAAATGACTTTAAACTGCATGAAACGTCGAGATTTGATGCAAACTCGAAAAATTTTTTTTGACGAAAATCGACTTTTTTCGACTTTTTTTGTTCAAAGGAGGGGAAATTTCCAAATCGAACAGGTATTATTGATGCCAAATGACTAAAATGCATAAGGCATCAAAATTTGATGCTATCTCGAAAAATTTTTTTTAACGAAAATTGACTTTTTTTGACGATTTTTGTTCAAAGGGGGGAGTAAAGGAAAATTTCAAAATCGACTTTGTATTTTCGATGCCAAATGACTTTAAACTGCATGAAACGTCGAGATTTGATGCAAACTCGAAAAATTTTTTTTGACGAAAATCGACTTTTTTTGTTCAAAGGAGGGGAAATTTCCAAATCGAACAGGTATTATTGATGCCAAATGACTTTAAAATGCATAAGGCATCAAAATTTGATGCTATCTCGAAAAATTTTTTTTAACGAAAATTGACTTTTTTTGACGATTTTCGTTCAAAGGGGGGAGTAAAGGAAAATTTCAAAATCGACTTTGTATTTTCGATGCCAAATGACTTTAAACTGCATGAAACGTCGAGATTTGATGCAAACTCGAAAAAAAATTTTTGACGAAAATCGACTTTTTTCGACTTTTTTTGTTCAAAGGAGGGGAAATTTCCAAATCGAACAGGTATTATTGATGCCAAATGACTTTAAAATGCATAAGGCATCAAAATTTGATGCTATCTCGAAAAAAAAATTTTATTGAAAATTGACTTTTTTGACGATTTTTGTTCAAAGGGGGGAGTAAAGGAAAATTTCAAAATCGACTTTGTATTTTCGATGCCAAATGACTTTAAACTGCATGAAACGTCGAGATTTGATGCAAGCTCGAAAAAAATTTTTTGGCGAAAATCGACTTTTTTCGACTTTTTTTGTTCAAAGGAGGGGAAATTTCCAAATCGAACAGGTATTATTGATGTCAAATGACTTTAAAATGCATAAGGCATCCAAATTTGATGCTATCTCGAAAAATTTTTTTTAACGAAAATTGACTTTTTTTGACGATTTTTGTTCAAAGGGGGGAGTAAAGGAAAATTTCAAAATCGACTTTGTATTTTCGATGCCAAATGACTTTAAACTGCATGAAACGTCGAGATTTGATGCAAGCTCGAAAAAAATTTTTTGACGAAAATCGACTTTTTTCGACTTTTTTTGTTCAAAGGAGGGGAAATTTCCAAATCGAACAGGTATTATTGATGCCAAATGACTTTAAAATGCATAGGGCATCAAAATTTGATGCTATCTCGAAAAATTTTTTTTAACGAAAATTGACTTTTTTTGACGATTTTTGTTCAAAGGGGGGAGTAAAGGAAAATTTCAAAATCGACTTTGTATTTTCGATGCCAAATGACTTTAAACTGCATGAAACGTCGAGATTTGATGCAAACTCGAAAAAATTTTTTTGACGAAAATCGACTTTTTTCGACTTTTTTTGTTCAAAGGAGGGGAAATTTCCAAATCGAACAGGTATTATTGATGCCAAATGACTTTAAAATGCATAAGGCATCAAAATTTGATGCTATCTCGAAAATTTTTTTTTAACGAAAATTGACTTTTTTTGACGATTTTTGTTCAAAGGGGGGAGTAAAGGAAAATTTCAAAATCGACTTTGTATTTTCGATGCCAAATGACTTTAAACTGCATGAAACGTCGAGATTTGATGCAAACTCGAAAAAAATTTTTTGACGAAAATCGACTTTTTTCGACTTTTTTTGTTCAAAGGAGGGGAAATTTCCAAATCGAACACGTATTATTGATGTCAAATAACTTTAAAATGCATAAGGCATCAAAATTTGATGCTATCTCGAAAAATTTTTTTTAACGAAAATTGACTTTTTTTGACGATTTTTGTTCAAAGGGGGGAGTAAAGGAAAATTTCAAAATCAACTTTGTATTTTCGATGCCAAATGACTTTAAACTGCATGAAACGTCGAGATTTGATGCAAACTCGAAAAAATTTTTTTGACGAAAATCGACTTTTTTCGACTTTTTTTGTTCAAAGGAGGGGAAATTTCGAAATCGAACAGGTATTATTGATGTCAAATGACTTTAAAATGCATAAGGCATCAAAATTTGATGCTATCTCGAAAAAAAATTTTTTACGAAAATTGACTTTTTTTGACGATTTTTGTTCAAAGGGGGGAGTAAAGGAAAATTTCAAAATCGACTTTGTATTTTCGATGCCAAATGACTTTAAACTGCATGAAACGTCGAGATTTGATGCAAGCTCGAAAAAATTTTTTTGACGAAAATCGACTTTTTTTGTTCAAAGGAGGGGAAATTTCCAAATCGAACAGGTATTATTGATGCCAAATGACTTTAAAATGCATAAGGCATCAAAATTTGATGCTATCTCGAAAATTTTTTTTAACGAAAATTGACTTTTTTTGACGATTTTTGTTCAAAGGGGGGAGTAAAGGAAAATTTCAAAATCGACTTTGTATTTTCGATGCCAAATGACTTTAAACTGCATGAAACGTCGAGATTTGATGCAAGCTCGAAAAATTTTTTTTGACGAAAATCGACTTTTTTCGACTTTTTTTGTTCAAAGGAGGGGAAATTTCCAAATCGAACAGGTATTATTGATGTCAAATGACTTTAAAATGCATAAGGCATCAAAATTTGATGCTATCTCGAAAAATTTTTTTTAACGAAAATTGACTTTTTTTGACGATTTTTGTTCAAAGGGGGGAGTAAAGGAAAATTTCAAAATCGACTTTGTATTTTCGATGCCAAATGACTTTAAACTGCATGAAACGTCGAGATTTGATGCAAACTCGAAAAATTTTTTTTGACGAAAATCGACTTTTTTCGACTTTTTTTGTTCAAAGGAGGGGAAATTTCCAAATCGAACAGGTATTATTGATGCCAAATGACTTTAAAATGCATAGGGCATCAAAATTTGATGCTATCTCGAAAAAATTTTTTTAACGAAAATTGACTTTTTTTGACGATTTTTGTTCAAAGGGGGGAGTAAAGGAAAATTTCAAAATCGACTTTGTATTTTCGATGCCAAATGTAAACTGCATGAAACGTCGAGATTTGATGCAAACTCGAAATTTTTTTTTTGACGAAGATCGACTTTTTTCGACTTTTTTTGTTCAAAGGAGGGGAAATTTCCAAATCGAACAGGTATTATTGATGCCAAATGACTTTAAAATGCATAAGGCATCAAAATTTGATGCTATCTCGAAAAATTTTTTTTAACGGAAATTGACTTTTTTTGACGATTTTTGTTCAAAGGGGGGAGTAAAGGAAAATTTCAAAATCGACTTTGTATTTTCGATGCCAAATGACTTTAAACTGCATGAAACGTCGAGATTTGATGCAAACTCGAAAAAAATTTTTTGACGAAAATCGACTTTTTTCGACTTTTTTTGTTCAAAGGAGGGGAAATTTCCAAATCGAACAGGTATTATTGATGCCAAATGACTTTTTAAAATGCATAAGGCATCAAAATTTGATGCTATCTCGAAAAATTTTTTTTAACGAAAATTGACTTTTTTTGACGATTTTTGTTCAAAGGGGGGAGTAAAGGAAAATTTCAAAATCGACTTTGTATTTTCGATGCCAAATGACTTTAAACTGCATGAAACGTCGAGATTTGATGCAAACTCGAAAAATTTTTTTTGACGAAAATCGACTTTTTTCGACTTTTTTTGTTCAAAGGAGGGGAAATTTCCAAATCGAACAGGTATTATTGATGCCAAATGACTTTAAAATGCATAAGGCATCAAAATTTGATGCTATCTCGAAAAATTTTTTTTAACGAAAATTGACTTTTTTTGACGATTTTTGTTCAAAGGGGGGAGTAAAGGAAAATTTCAAAATCGACTTTGTATTTTCGATGCCAAATGACTTTAAACTGCATGAAACGTCGAGATTTGATGCAAACTCGAAAAATTTTTTTTGACGAAAATCGACTTTTTTCGACTTTTTTTGTTCAAAGGAGGGGAAATTTTCAAATCGAACAGGTATTATTGATGCCAAATGACTTTAAAATGCATAAGGCATCAAAATTTGATGCTATCTCGAAAAAAATTTTTTAACGAAAATTGACTTTTTTTGACGATTTTTGTTCAAAGGGGGGAGTAAAGGAAAATTTCAAAATCGACTTTGTATTTTCGATGCCAAATGACTTTAAACTGCATGAAACGTCGAGATTTGATGCAAACTCGAAAAAAATTTTTTGACGAAAATCGACTTTTTTCGACTTTTTTTGTTCAAAGGAGGGGAAATTTCCAAATCGAACAGGTATTATTGATGCCAAATGACTTTAAAATGCATAAGGCATCAAAATTTGATGCTACCTCGAAAAATTTTTTTTAACGAAAATTGACTTTTTTTGACGATTTTTGTTCAAAGGGGGGAGTAAAGGAAAATTTCAAAATCGACTTTGTATTTTCGATGCCAAATGACTTTAAACTGCATGAAACGTCGAGATTTGATGCAAACTCGAAAAATTTTTTTTGACGAAAATCGACTTTTTTCGACTTTTTTTGTTCAAAGGAGGGGAAATTTCCAAATCGAACAGGTATTATTGATGCCAAATGACTTTAAAATGCATAAGGCATCAAAATTTGATGCTATCTCGAAAAAATTTTTTTAACGAAAATTGACTTTTTTTGACGATTTTCGTTCAAAGGGGGGAGTAAAGGAAAATTTCAAAATCGACTTTGTATTTTCGATGCCAAATGACTTTAAACTGCATGAAACGTCGAGATTTGATGCAAACTCGAAAAATTTTTTTTGACGAAAATCGACTTTTTTCGACTTTTTTTGTTCAAAGGAGGGGAAATTTCCAAATCGAACAGGTATTATTGATGCCAAATGACTTTAAAATGCATAGGGCATCAAAATTTGATGCCATCTCGAAAAATTTTTTTTAGCGAAAATTGACTTTTTTGACGATTTTTGTTCAAAGGGGGGAGTAAAGGAAAATTTCAAAATCGACTTTGTATTTTCGATGCCAAATGACTTTAAACTGCATGAAACGTCGAGATTTGATGCAAACTCGAAAAAATTTTTTTTGACGAAAATCGACTTTTTTCGACTTTTTTTGTTCAAAGGAGGAGAAATTTCCAAATCGAACAGGTATTATTGATGCCAAATGACTTTAAAATGCATAAGGCATCAAAATTTGATGCTATCTCGAAAAATTTTTTTTAACGAAAATTGACTTTTTTTGACGATTTTTGTTCAAAGGGGGGAGTAAAGGAAAATTTCAAAATCGACTTTGTATTTTCGATGCCAAATGAATTTAAACTGCATGAAACGTCGAGATTTGATGCAAACTCGAAAATTTTTTTTTTGGCGAAAATCGACTTTTTTCGACTTTTTTTGTTCAAAGGAGGGGAAATTTCCAAATCGAACAGGTATTATTGATGCCAAATGACTTTAAAATGCATAAGGCATCAAAATTTGATGCTATCTCGAAAAAAATTTTTTAACGAAAATTGACTTTTTTTGACGATTTTTGTTCAAAGGGGGGAGTAAAGGAAAATTTCAAAATCGACTTTGTATTTTCGATGCCAAATGACTGCATGAAACGTCGAGATTTGATGCAAACTCGAAAAAAATTTTTTGACGAAAATCGACTTTTTTCGACTTTTTTTGTTCAAAGGAGGGGAAATTTCCAAATCGAACAGGTATTATTGATGCCAAATGACTTTAAAATGCATAAGGCATCAAAATTTGATGCTATCTCGAAAAAATTTTTTTAACGAAAATTGACTTTTTTGACGATTTTTGTTCAAAGGGGGGAGTAAAGGAAAATTTCAAAATCGACTTTGTATTTTCGATGCCAAATGACTTTAAACTGCATGAAACGTCGAGATTTGATGCAAACTCGAAAAAAATTTTTTGACGAAAATCGACTTTTTTCGACTTTTTTTGTTCAAAGGAGGGGAAATTTCCAAATCGAACAGGTATTATTGATGCCAAATGACTTTAAAATGCATAAGGCATCAAAATTTGATGCTATCTCGAAAATTTTTTTTTAACGAAAATTGACTTTTTTGAGGATTTTCGTTCAAAGGGGGGAGTAAAGGAAAATTTCAAAATCGACTTTGTATTTTCGATGCCAAATGACTTTAAACTGCATGAAACGTCGAGATTTGATGCAAACTCGAAAAAAATTTTTTGACGAAAATCGACTTTTTTCGACTTTTTTTGTTCAAAGGAGGGGAAATTTCCAAATCGAACAGGTATTATTGATGCCAAATGACTTTAAAATGCATAAGGCATCAAAATTTGATGCTATCTCGAAATTTTTTTTTAACGAAAATTGACTTTTTTTGACGATTTTTGTTCAAAGGGGGGAGTAAAGGAAAATTTCAAAATCGACTTTGTATTTTCGATGCCAAATGACTTTAAACTGCATGAAACGTCGAGATTTGATGCAAACTCGAAAAATTTTTTTTGGCGAAAATCGACTTTTTTCGACTTTTTTTGTTCAAAGGAGGGGAAATTTCCAAATCGAACAGGTATTATTGATGCCAAATGACTTTAAAATGCATAGGGCATCAAAATTTGATGCCATCTCGAAAAATTTTTTTTAACGAAAATTGACTTTTTTGACGATTTTTGTTCAAAGGGGGGAGTAAAGGAAAATTTCAAAATCGACTTTGTATTTTCGATGCCAAATGACTTTAAACTGCATGAAACGTCGAGATTTGATGCAAACTCGAAAAAAATTTTTTGACGAAAATCGACTTTTTTCGACTTTTTTTGTTCAAAGGAGGGGAAATTTCCAAATCGAACAGGTATTATTGATGCCAAATGACTTTAAAATGCATAAGGCATCAAAATTTGATGCTATCTCGAAAAAATTTTTTTAACGAGAATTGACTTTTTTTGACGATTTTCGTTCAAAGGGGGGAGTAAAGGAAAATTTCAAAATCGACTTTGTATTTTCGATGCCAAATGACTAAACTGCAAGAAACGTCGAGATTTGATGCAAACTCGAAAAATTTTTTTGACGAAAATCGACTTTTTTCGACTTTTTTTGTTCAAAGGAGGAGAAATTTCCAAATCGAACAGGTATTATTGATGCCAAATGACTTTAAAATGCATAAGGCATCAAAATTTGATGCTATCTCGAAAAATTTTTTTTAACGAAAATTGACTTTTTTTGACGATTTTTGTTCAAAGGGGGGAGTAAAGGAAAATTTCAAAATCGACTTTGTATTTTCGATGCCAAATGAATTTAAACTGCATGAAACGTCGAGATTTGATGCAAACTCGAAAAAATTTTTTTGGCGAAAATCGACTTTTTTCGACTTTTTTTGTTCAAAGGAGGGGAAATTTCCAAATCGAACAGGTATTATTGATGCCAAATGACTTTAAAATGCATAAGGCATCAAAATTTGATGCTATCTCGAAAAATTTTTTTTAACGAAAATTGACTTTTTTTGACGATTTTTGTTCAAAGGGGGGAGTAAAGGAAAATTTCAAAATCGACTTTGTATTTTCGATGCCAAACGACTTTAAACTGCATGAAACGCCGAGATTTGATGCAAACTCGAAAAAAAATTTTTGACGAAGATCGACTTTTTTCGACTTTTTTTGTTCAAAGGAGGGGAAATTTCCAAATCGAACAGGTATTATTGATGCCAAATGACTTTAAAATGCATAAGGCGTCAAATTTTGATGCTATCTCGAAAAATTTTTTTTAACGAAAATTGACTTTTTTTGACGATTTTTGTTCAAAGGGGGAGTAAAGGAAAATTTCAAAATCGACTTTGTATTTTCGATGCCAAATGACTAAACTGCATGAAACGTCGAGATTTGATGTAAACTCGAAAAAAATTTTTTGACGAAAATTGACTTTTTTCGACTTTTTTTGTTCAAAGGAGGGGAAATTTCCAAATCGAACAGGTATTATTGATGCCAAATGACTTTAAAATGCATAATGCATCAAAATTTGATGCTATCTCGAAAAAATTTTTTTAACGAAAATTGACTTTTTTTGACGATTTTTGTTCAAAGGGGGGAGTAAAGGAAAATTTCAAAATCGACTTTGTATTTTCGATGCCAAATGACTTTAAACTGCATGAAACGTCGAGATTTGATGTAAACTCGAAAAAAAAATTTTGACGAAAATCGACTTTTTTCGACTTTTTTTGTTCAAAGGAGGGGAAATTTCCAAATCGAACAGGTATTATTGATGCCAAATGACTTTAAAATGCATAGGGCATCAAAATTTGATGCTATCTCGAAAAATTTTTTTTAACGAAAATTGACTTTTTTGACGATTTTTGTTCAAAGGGGGGAGTAAAGGAAAATTTCAAAATCGACTTTGTATTTTCGATGCCAAATGTAAACTGCATGAAACGTCGAGATTTGATGCAAACTCGAAAAATTTTTTTTGACGAAAATCGACTTTTTTCGACTTTTTTTGTTCAGAGGGGAAATTTCCAAATCGAACAGGTATTATTGATGCCAAATGACTTTAAAATGCATAAGGCGTCAAAATTTGATGCCATCTCGAAAAATTTTTTTTAACGAAGATTGACTTTTTTTGACGATTTTTGTTCAAAGGGGGGAGTAAAGGAAAATTTCAAAATCGACTTTGTATTTTCGATGCCAAATGACTTTAAACTGCATGAAACGTCGAGATTTGATGTAAACTCGAAAATTTTTTTTTGACGAAAATTGACTTTTTTCGACTTTTTTTGTTCAAAGGAGGGGAAATTTCCAAATCGAACAGGTATTATTGATGCCAAATGACTTTAAAATGCATAAGGCATCAAAATTTGATGCTATCTCGAAAAATTTTTTTTAACGGAAATTGACTTTTTTTGACGATTTTTGTTCAAAGGGGGGAGTAAAGGAAAATTTCAAAATCGACTTTGTATTTTCGATGCCAAATGACTTTAAACTGCATGAAACGTCGAGATTTGATGCAAACTCGAAAAAAAATTTTTGACGAAAATCGACTTTTTTCGACTTTTTTTGTTCAAAGGAGGGGAAATTTCCAAATCGAACAGGTATTATTGATGCCAAATGACTTTAAAATGCATAAGGCATCAAAATTTGATGCTATCTCGAAAATTTTTTTTAACGAAAATTGACTTTTTTTGACGATTTTTGTTCAAAGGGGGGAGTAAAGGAAAATTTCAAAATCGACTTTGTATTTTCGATGCCAAATGACTTTAAACTGCATGAAACGTCGAGATTTGATGCAAACTCGAAAAAAATTTTTTGACGAAAATCGACTTTTTTCGACTTTTTTTGTTCAAAGGAGGGGAAATTTCCAAATCGAACAGGTATTATTGATGTCAAATGACTTTAAAATGCATAAGGCATCAAAATTTGATGCTATCTCGAAAAAAATTTTTTAACGAAAATTGACTTTTTTTGACGATTTTTGTTCAAAGGGGGGAGTAAAGAAAAATTTCAAAATCGACTTTGTATTTTCGATGCCAAATGACTTTAAACTGCATGAAACGTCGAGATTTGATGCAAACTCGAAAAAAAATTTTTGACGAAAATCGACTTTTTTCGACTTTTTTTGTTCAAAGGAGGGGAAATTTCCAAATCGAACAGGTATTATTGATGTCAAATGACTTTAAAATGCATAAGGCATCAAAATTTGATGCTATCTCGAAAAATTTTTTTTAACGAAAATTGACTTTTTTTGACGATTTTTGTTCAAAGGGGGGAGTAAAGGAAAATTTCAAAATCGACTTTGTATTTTCGATGCCAAATGACTTTAAACTGCATGAAACGTCGAGATTTGATGCAAAATCGAAAATTTTTTTTTGACGAAAATCGACTTTTTTCGACTTTTTTTGTTCAAAGGAGGGGAAATTTCCAAATCAAACAGGTATTATTGATGCCAAATGACTTTAAAATGCATAAGGCATCAAAATTTGATGCTATCTCGAAAATTTTTTTTAACGAAAATTGACTTTTTTTGACGATTTTTGTTCAAAGGGGGGAGTAAAGGAAAATTTCAAAATCGACTTTGTATTTTTGATGCCAAATGACTTTAAACTGCATGAAACGTCGAGATTTGATGCAAACTCGAAAAAAATTTTTTAACGAAAATCGACTTTTTTCGACTTTTTTTGTTCAAAGGAGGGGAAATTTCCAAATCGAACAGGTATTATTGATGCCAAATGACTTTAAAATGCATAAGGCATCAAAATTTGATGCTATCTCGAAAAATTTTTTAACGAAAATTGACTTTTTTTGACGATTTTTGTTCAAAGGGGGGAGTAAAGGAAAATTTCAAAATCGACTTTGTATTTTCGATGCCAAATGACTTTAAACTGCATGAAACGTCGAGATTTGATGCAAACTCGAAAAAATTTTTTTGACGAAGATCGACTTTTTTCGACTTTTTTTGTTCAAAGGAGGGGAAATTTCCAAATCGAACAGGTATTATTGATGCCAAATGACTTTAAAATGCATAAGGCATCAAAATTTGATGCTATCTCGAAAATTTTTTTTTAACGAAAATTGACTTTTTTTGACGATTTTTGTTCAAAGGGGGGAGTAAAGGAAAATTTCAAAATCGACTTTGTATTTTCGATGCCAAATGACTTTAAACTGCATGAAACGTCGAGATTTGATGCAAACTCGAAAAAATTTTTTTGACGAAAATCGACTTTTTTCGACTTTTTTTGTTCAAAGGAGGGGAAATTTCCAAATCGAACAGGTATTATTGATGCCAAATGACTTTAAAATGCATAGGGCATCAAAATTTGATGCTATCTCGAAAAATTTTTTTTAACGAAAATTGACTTTTTTGACGATTTTTGTTCAAAGGGGGGAGTAAAGGAAAATTTCAAAATCGACTTTGTATTTTCGATGCCAAATGTAAACTGCATGAAACGTCGAGATTTGATGCAAACTCGAAAAATTTTTTTTGACGAAAATCGACTTTTTTCGACTTTTTTTGTTCAGAGGGGAAATTTCCAAATCGAACAGGTATTATTGATGCCA
This sequence comes from Topomyia yanbarensis, assembly GCF_030247195.1. Taxonomy (NCBI): domain Eukaryota; kingdom Metazoa; phylum Arthropoda; class Insecta; order Diptera; family Culicidae; genus Topomyia; species Topomyia yanbarensis. Next base: position 108,606,670 of record NC_080670.1, on the reverse strand, counting down.
AATGACTTTAAAATGCATAAGGCGTCAAAATTTGATGCCATCTCGAAAAAAATTTTTTAACGAAGATTGACTTTTTTTGACGATTTTTGTTCAAAGGGGGGAGTAAAGGAAAATTTCAAAATCGACTTTGTATTTTCGATGCCAAATGACTTTAAACTGCATGAAACGTCGAGATTTGATGTAAACTCGAAAATTTTTTTTTGACGAAAATTGACTTTTTTCGACTTTTTTTGTTCAAAGGAGGGGAAATTTACAAATCGAACAGGTATTATTGATGCCAAATGACTTTAAAATGCATAAGGCATCAAAATTTGATGCTATCTCGAAAAAATTTTTTTAACGGAAATTGACTTTTTTTGACGATTTTTGTTCAAAGGGGGGAGTAAAGGAAAATTTCAAAATCGACTTTGTATTTTCGATGCCAAATGACTTTAAACTGCATGAAACGTCGAGATTTGATGCAAACTCGAAAAAAATTTTTTGACGAAAATCGACTTTTTTCGATTTTTTTTGTTCAAAGGAGGGGAAATTTCCAAATCGAACAGGTATTATTGATGCCAAATGACTTTAAAATGCATAAGGCATCAAAATTTGATGCTATCTCGAAAAAATTTTTTTGACGAAAATCGACTTTTTTCGACTTTTTTTGTTCAAAGGAGGGGAAATTTCCAAATCGAACAGGTATTATTGATGCCAAATGACTTTAAAATGCATAAGGCATCAAAATTTGATGCTATCTCGAAAATTTTTTTTTAACGAAAATTGACTTTTTTTGACGATTTTTGTTCAAAGGGGGGAGTAAAGGAAAATTTCAAAATCGACTTTGTATTTTCGATGCCAAATGACTTTAAACTGCATGAAACGTCGAGATTTGATGCAAACTCGAAAAAATTTTTTTGACGAAAATCGACTTTTTTCGACTTTTTTTGTTCAAAGGAGGGGAAATTTCCAAATCGAACAGGTATTATTGATGCCAAATGACTTTAAAATGCATAAGGCATCAAAATTTGATGCTATCTCGAAAACATTTTTTAACGAAAATTGACTTTTTTTGACGATTTTTGTTCAAAGGGGGGAGTAAAGGAAAATTTCAAAATCGACTTTGTATTTTCGATGCCAAATGACTTTAAACTGCATGAAACGTCGAGATTTGATGCAAACTCGAAAAAAAAATTTTGACGAAAATCGACTTTTTTTGTTCAAAGGAGGGGAAATTTCCAAATCGAACAGGTATTATTGATGCCAAATGACTTTAAAATGCATAAGGCATCAAAATTTGATGCTATCTCGAAAAAATTTTTTTAACGAAAATTGACTTTTTTTGACGATTTTTGTTCAAAGGGGGGAGTAAAGGAAAATTTCAAAATCGACTTTGTATTTTCGATGCCAAATGACTTTAAACTGCATGAAACGTCGAGATTTGATGCAAACTCGAAAAATTTTTTTTGACGAAAATCGACTTTTTTCGACTTTTTTGTTCAAAGGAGGGGAAATTTCGAAATCGAACAGGTATTATTGATGTCAAATGACTTTAAAATGCATAAGGCATCAAAATTCGATGCTATCTCGAAAATTTTTTTTTAACGAAAATTGACTTTTTTTGACGATTTTTGTTCAAAGGGGGGAGTAAAGGAAAATTTTAAAATCGACTTTGTATTTTCGATGCCAAATGACTTTAAACTGCATGAAACGTCGAGATTTGATGCAAACTCGAAAAAAAATTTTTGACGAAAATCGACTTTTTTCGACTTTTTTTGTTCAAAGGAGGGGAAATTTCCAAATCGAACAGGTATTATTGATGCCAAATGACTTTAAAATGCATAAGGCATCAAAATTTGATGCTATCTCGAAATTTTTTTTTTAACGAAAATTGACTTTTTTTGACGATTTTTGTTCAAAGGGGGGAGTAAAGGAAAATTTCAAAATCGACTTTGTATTTTCGATGCCAAATGACTTTAAACTGCATGAAACGTCGAGATTTGATGCAAACTCGAAAAATTTTTTTTGACGAAAATCGACTTTTTTCGACTTTTTTTGTTCAAAGGAGGGGAAATTTCCAAATCGAACAGGTATTATTGATGCCAAATGACTTTAAAATGCATAAGGCATCAAAATTTGATGCTATCTCGAAAAAAAATTTTTAACGAAAATTGACTTTTTTTTGACGATTTTCGTTCAAAGGGGGGGTAAAGGAAAATTTCAAAATCGACTGTATTTTCGATGCCAAATGACTTTTTTTGTTCAAAGGAGGGGATGCTATCTCGAAAAAATTTTTTTAACGAAAATTGACTTTTTTTGACGATTTTTGTTCAAAGGGGGAGTAAAGGAAAATTTCAAAATCGACTTTGTATTTTCGATGCCAAATGACTTTAAACTGCATGAAACGTCGAGATTTGATGCAAACTCGAAAAAAATTTTTTTGACGAAAATCGACTTTTTTCGACTTTTTTTGTTCAAAGGAGGGGAAATTTCCAAATCGAACAGGTATTATTGATGCCAAATGACTTTAAAATGCATAAGGCATCAAAATTTGATGCTATCTCGAAAAATTTTTTTTAACGAAAATTGACTTTTTTTGACGATTTTTGTTCAAAGGGGGGAGTAAAGGAAAATTTCAAAATCGACTTTGTATTTTCGATGCCAAATGACTTTAAACTGCATGAAACGTCGAGATTTGATGCAAACTCGAAAAAATTTTTTTGACGAAAATCGACTTTTTTCGACTTTTTTTGTTCAAAGGAGGGGAAATTTCCAAATCGAACAGGTATTATTGATTCCAAATGACTTTAAAATGCATAAGGCATCAAAATTTGATGCTATCTCGAAATTTTTTTTTAACGAAAATTGACTTTTTTTGACGATTTTTGTTCAAAGGGGGGAGTAAAGGAAAATTTCAAAATCGACTTTGTATTTTCGATGCCAAATGACTTTAAACTGCATGAAACGTCGAGATTTGATGCAAACTCGAAAATTTTTTTTTGACGAAAATCGACTTTTTTCGACTTTTTTTGTTCAAAGGAGGGGAAATTTCCAAATCGAACAGGTATTATTGATGCCAAATGACTTTAAAATGCATAAGGCATCAAAATTTGATGCTATCTCGAAAAATTTTTTTTAACGAAAATTGACTTTTTTTGACGATTTTTGTTCAAAGGGGGGAGTAAAGGAAAATTTCAAAATCGACTTTGTATTTTCAATGCCAAATGACTTTAAACTGCATGAAACGTCGAGATTTGATGCAAACTCGAAAAATTTTTTTTGACGAAAATCGACTTTTTTCGACTTTTTTTGTTCAAAGGAGGGGAAATTTCCAAATCGAACAGGTATTATTGATGCCAAATGACTTTAAAATGCATAAGGCATCAAAATTTGATGCTATCTCGAAAATTTTTTTTAACGAAAATTGACTTTTTTTTGACGATTTTTGTTCAAAGGGGGGAGTAAAGGAAAATTTCAAAATCGACTTTGTATTTTCGATGCCAAATGACTTTAAACTGCATGAAACGTCGAGATTTGATGCAAACTCGAAAAAAAATTTTTGACGAAAATCGACTTTTTTCGACTTTTTTTGTTCAAAGGAGGGGAAATTTCCAAATCGAACAGGTATTATTGATGCCAAACGACTTTAAAATGCATAAGGCATCAAAATTTGATGCTATCTCGAAAAATTTTTTTTAACGAAAATTGACTTTTTTTGACGATTTTCGTTCAAAGGGGGGAGTAAAGGAAAATTTCAAAATCGACTTTGTATTTTCGATGCCAAATGACTTTAAACTGCATGAAACGTCGAGATTTGATGCAAACTCGAAAAATTTTTTTTGACGATAATCGACTTTTTTTGTTCAAAGGAGGGGAAATTTCCAAATCGAACAGGTATTATTGATGCCAAATGACTTTAAAATGCATAAGGCATCAAAATTTGATGCTATCTCGAAAAAATTTTTTTAACGAAAATTGACTTTTTTTGACGATTTTTGTTCAAAGGGGGGAGTAAAGGAAAATTTCAACATCGACTTTGTATTTTCGATGCCAAATGACTTTAGACTGCATGAAACGTCGAGATTTGATGCAAACTCGAAAAAATTTTTTTGACGAAAATCGACTTTTTTTGTTCAAAGGAGGGGAAATTTCCAAATCGAACAGGTATTATTGATGCCAAATGACTTTAAAATGCATAAGGCATCAAAATTTGATGCTATCTCGAAGGTTCTATCACATTCGCCCGAATGACATTCGCCCGAAAGTCATTTACCCGAATGACGTTCGCCCGAAAACCATTTACCAGAATGGACCATTTACCCGAATGTCATTAACCCGAATGGACCATTTACCTGAATGCCATCAACCCGAATGGACCACTCGCCCGAATGTCATTAACCCGAATACCACATTCACTCATAAGCATAATATAAAATGGGTCATTGTCTAGTTTACTGACTTTAGTGATAGAAGTCCGACTTTAATGCGGTTTTTGCCAAAAGGATGTATTTTAACCTAAATAAACCAAATCCGAGCGGGAAATGTAAAATCTTTAACCAAAGTTTGATAAACTGAACAATAACAGGTGAGCTTATACAGCAGAGCTAGTCTGATGCGGCTTGGCCGCATATCCGAGGCCAAGGATCCGAAGCGGCGCAAAGCCGCTGAGGTTCCGTTGGACGAGGCGTTGATCCACCCGTCGCCGGAGTTATAAGCAAACCTGTGATCCAATTGTTTGCCCGGTTTACTCAAACATAGGGGCTATAGCTAGTTTAAAGCCGACTGAGCGACAGCGAAGTCGGACAGTGCCCCAGAAAGCGATGTGGCGTAGCCACATTAGTCAACCGTACACTGACCAATGTGGCTATGCGATATCGCTTTTAGGTGTACTATCCGACGTCACTGAGGTTCTGTTGCCAACGCCACAAATGCTCTTCAGGTGCTGATGCATATAGGACGCAGTTGTCAGCTCGAGCGGTGAAATCTTGTGATAAACCGGACAAAATAATAAGAAATCTTTCGGAAACACCATCGATCGAGGTAAATATATATTTAGATGTTCCGTTAACGAATTGAATCAACTAAATTAATAATTATATCTTGCATGGTGGAAGTCCATTTGGTACAACACCGTTAGTAAATATTAGCTCATAAATGTTATGTGGTGAAGCTAGTGTGATGCGGCTTTGC
>NC_080670.1:108485152-108601001 GCF_030247195.1 Topomyia yanbarensis | reverse complement strand
CTGAACTGTCCGGTCACATATAAAATTCCCATATAAGCCGGAACTCAAAATTTTTTTTTTTAGAAATTTCCGAAATCAAACTCGTATTTTTGATGCCAAACATCTTTAAAATGCATGAAACGTCGAGATTTTATGTTACAAGGATTTTTTTTTTATAAAAATCGAACTTGCACGCAAGTAAACTTGCACGCAAGTAAACTTGCACGCAAGTAAACTTGCACGCAAGTAAACTTGCACGCAAGTAAACTTGCACGCAAGTAAACTTGCACGCAAGTAAACTTGCACGCAAGTAAACTTGCACGCAAGTAAACTTGCACGCAAGTAAACTTGCACGCAAGTAAACTTGCACGCAAGTAAACTTGCACGCAAGTAAACTTGCACGCAAGTAAACTTGCACGCAAGTAAACTTGCACGCAAGTAAACTTGCACGCAAGTAAACTTGCACGCAAAATCGAACAGGTATTATTGATGCCAAATGACTTTAAAATGCATAAGGCATCAAAATTTGATGCTATCTCGAATAATTTTTTTTAACGAAAATTGACTTTTTTTGACGATTTTTGTTCAAAGGGGGGAGTAAAGGAAAATTTCAAAATCGACTTTGTATTTTTGATGCCAAATGACTTTAAACTGCATGAAACGTCGAGATTTGATGCAAACTCGAAAAAAAATTTTTGACGAAAATTGACTTTTTTCGACTTTTTTTGTTCAAAGGAGGGGAAATTTCCAAATCGAACAGGTATTATTGATGCCAAATGACTTTAAAATGCATAAGGCATCAAAATTTGATGCTATCTCGAAAAATTTTTTTTAACGAAAATTGACTTTTTTTGACGATTTTTGTTCAAAGGGGGGAGTAAAGGAAAATTTCAAAATCGACTTTGTATTTTTGATGCCAAATGACTTTAAACTGCATGAAACTTCGAGATTTGATGCAAACTCGAAAAATTTTTTTTGACGAAAATCGACTTTTTTTGTTCAAAGGAGGGGAAATTTCCAAATCGAACAGGTATTATTGATGCCAAATGACTTTAAAATGCATAAGGCATCAAAATTTGATGCTATCTCGAAAAATTTTTTTTAACGAAAATTGACTTTTTTTGACGATTTTTGTTCAAAGGGGGGAGTAAAGGAAAATTTCAAAATCGACTTTGTATTTTCGATGCCAAATGACTTTAAACTGCATGAAACGTCGAGATTTGATGCAAACTCGAAAAAAATTTTTTGTCGAAAATCGACTTTTTTCGACTTTTTTTGTTCAAAGGAGGGGAAATTTCCAAATCGAACAGGTATTATTGATGCCAAATGACTTTAAAATGCATAAGGCATCAAAATTTGATGCAATCTCAAAAAAAAATTTTTAACGAAAATTGACTTTTTCTGACGATTTTTGTTCAAAGGGGGGAGTAAAGGAAAATTTCAAAATCGACTTTGTATTTTTGATGCCAAATGTCTTTAAACTGCATGAAACGTCGAGATTTGATGTAAACTCGAAAAAATTTTTTTGACGAAAATCGACTTTTTTCGACTTTTTTTGTTCAAAGGAGGGGAAATTTCCAAATCGAACAGGTATTATTGATGCCAAATGACTTTAAAATGCATAAGGCATCAAAATTTGATGCTATCTCGAAAAAAAAATTTTAACGAAAATTGACTTTTTTTGACGATTTTTGTTCAAAGGGGGGAGTAAAGGAAAATTTCAAAATCGACTTTGTATGTTCGATGCCAAATGACTTTAAACTGCATGAAACGTCGAGATTTGATGCAAACTCGAAAAAATTTTTTTGACGAAAATCGACTTTTTTCGACTTTTTTTGTTCAAAGGAGGGGAAATTTCCAAATCGAACAGGTATTATTGATGCCAAATGACTTTAAAATGCATAAGGCATCAAAATTTGATGCTATCTCGAAAAAAAATTTTAACGAAAATTGACTTTTTTTTGACGATTTTTGCTCAAAGGGGGGAGTAAAGGAAAATTTCAAAATCGACTTTGTATTTTTGATGCCAAATGACATTAAACTGCATGAAACGTCGAGATTTGATGCAAACTCGAAAAATTTTTTTTGACGAAAATCGACTTTTTTCGACTTTTTTTGTTCAAAGGAGGGGAAATTTCCAAATCGAACAGGTATTATTGATGCCAAATGACTTTAAAATGCATAAGGCATCAAAATTTGATGCTATCTCGAAAAAATTTTTTTAACGAAAATTGACTTTTTTGACGATTTTTGTTCAAAGGGGGGAGTAAAGGAAAATTTCAAAATCGACTTTGTATTTTTGATGCCAAATGACTTTAAACTGCATGAAACGTCGAGATTTGATGCAAACTCGAAAAATTTTTTTTGACGAAAATCGACTTTTTTCGACTTTTTTTGTTCAAAGGAGGGGAAATTTCCAAATCGAACAGGTATTATTGATGCCAAATGACTTTAAAATGCATAAGGCATCAAAATTTGATGCTATCTCGAAAAAATTTTTTTAACGAAAATTGACTTTTTTTGACGATTTTTGTTCAAAATCGACTTTGTATTTTCGATGCCAAATGACTTTAAACTGCATGAAACGTCGAGATTTGATGCAAACTCGAAAAATTTTTTTTGACGAAAATCGACTTTTTTCGACTTTTTTTTGTTCAAAGGAGGGGAAATTTCCAAATCGAACAGGTATTATTGATGCCAAATGACTTTAAAATGCATAAGGCATCAAAATTTGATGCTATCTCGAAAAAATTTTTTAATGAAAATTGACTTTTTTTTGACGATTTTTGCTCAAAGGGGGGAGTAAAGGAAAATTTCAAAATCGACTTTGTATTTTTGATGCCAAATGACATTAAACTGCATGAAACGTCGAGATTTGATGCAAACTCGAAAAAAAATTTTTGACGAAAATCGACTTTTTTCGACTTTTTTTGTTCAAAGGAGGGGAAATTTCCAAATCGAACAGGTATTATTGATGCCAAATGACTTTAAAATGCATAAGGCATCAAAATTTGATGCTATCTCGAAAAAATTTTTTTAACGAAAATTGACTTCTTTTGACGATTTTTGTTCAAAATCGACTTTGTATTTTCGATGCCAAATGACTTTAAACTGCATGAAACGTCGAGATTTGATGCAAACTCGAAAAAAATTTTTTGACGAAAATCGACTTTTTTCGACTTTTTTTGTTCAAAGGAGGGGAAATTTCCAAATCGAACAGGTATTATTGATGCCAAATGACTTTAAAATGCATAAGGCATCAAAATTTGATGCAATCTCGAAAAAATTTTTTTAACGAAAATTGACTTTTTTTGACGATTTTTGTTCAAAGCGGGGAGTAAAGGAAAATTTCAAAATCGACTTTGTATTTTTGATGCCAAATGACTTTAAACTGCATGAAACGTCGAGATTTGATGTAAACTCGAAAAAATTTTTTTGACGAAAATCGACTTTTTTCGACTTTTTTTGTTCAAAGGGGGGAGTAAAGGAAAATTTCAAAATCGACTTTGTATTTTTGATGCCAAATGACTTTAAACTGCGTGAAACGTCGAGATTTGATGCAAACTCGAAAAATTTTTTTGACGAAAATCGACTTTTGTTCAAAGGAGGGGAAATTTCCAAATCAAACAGGTATTATTGATGCCAAATGACTTTAAAATGCATAAGGCATCAAAATTTTATGATTTTTTGATGCCAAACATCTTTAAAATGCATGAAACGTCGAGATTTTATGTTACAAGGATTTTTTTTTATAAAAATCGAACTTGCACGCAAGTAAACTTGCACGCAAGTAAACTTGCACGCAAGTAAACTTGCGCGCAAGTAAACTTGCACGCAAGTAAACTTGCACGCAAGTAAACTTGCACGCAAGTAAACTTGCACGCAAGTAAACTTGCACGCAAGTAAACTTGCACGCAAGTAAACTTGCACGCAAGTAAACTTGCACGCAAGTAAACTTGCACGCAAGTAAACTTGCACGCAAGTAAACTTGCACGCAAGTAAACTTGCACGCAAAATCGAACAGGTATTATTGATGCCAAATGACTTTAAAATGCATAAGGCATCAAAATTTGATGCTATCTCGAATAATTTTTTTTAACGAAAATTGACTTTTTTTGACGATTTTTGTTCAAAGGGGGGAGTAAAGGAAAATTTCAAAATCGACTTTGTATTTTTGATGCCAAATGACTTTAAACTGCATGAAACGTCGAGATTTGATGCAAACTCGAAAAAATTTTTTTGACGAAAATTGACTTTTTTCGACTTTTTTTGTTCAAAGGAGGGGAAATTTCCAAATCGAACAGGTATTATTGATGCCAAATGACTTTAAAATGCATAAGGCATCAAAATTTGATGCTATCTCGAAAAATTTTTTTTAACGAAAATTGACTTTTTTTGACGATTTTTGTTCAAAGGGGGGAGTAAAGGAAAATTTCAAAATCGACTTTGTATTTTCGATGCCAAATGACTTTAAACTGCATGAAACGTCGAGATTTGATGCAAACTCGAAAAAATTTTTTTGTCGAAAATCGACTTTTTTCGACTTTTTTTGTTCAAAGGAGGGGAAATTTCCAAATCGAACAGGTATTATTGATGCCAAATGACTTTAAAATGCATAAGGCATCAAAATTTGATGCAATCTCAAAAAAAAAATTTTAACGAAAATTGACTTTTTTTGACGATTTTTGTTCAAAGGGGGGAGTAAAGGAAAATTTCAAAATCGACTTTGTATTTTTGATGCCAAATGTCTTTAAACTGCATGAAACGTCGAGATTTGATGTAAACTCGAAAAAAATTTTTTGACGAAAATCGACTTTTTTCGACTTTTTTTGTTCAAAGGAGGGGAAATTTCCAAATCGAACAGGTATTATTGATGCCAAATGACTTTAAAATGCATAAGGCATCAAAATTTGATGCTATCTCGAAAAAAAATTTTAACGAAAATTGACTTTTTTTTGACGATTTTTGCTCAAAGGGGGGAGTAAAGGAAAATTTCAAAATCGACTTTGTATTTTTGATGCCAAATGACATTAAACTGCATGAAACGTCGAGATTTGATGCAAACTCGAAAAATTTTTTTTGACGAAAATCGACTTTTTTCGACTTTTTTTGTTCAAAGGAGGGGAAATTTCCAAATCGAACAGGTATTATTGATGCCAAATGACTTTAAAATGCATAGGGCATCAAAATTTGATGCTATCTCGAAAAAATTTTTTTAACGAAAATTGACTTTTTTGACGATTTTTGTTCAAAGGGGGGAGTAAAGGAAAATTTCAAAATCGACTTTGTATTTTTGACGCCAAATGACTTTAAACTGCATGAAACGTCGAGATTTGATGCAAACTCGAAAATTTTTTTTTTGACGAAAATCGACTTTTTTCGACTTTTTTTGTTCAAAGGAGGGGAAATTTCCAAATCGAACAGGTATTATTGATGCCAAATGACTTTAAAATGCATAAGGCATCAAAATTTGATGCTATCTCGAAAAAATTTTTTTAACGAAAATTGACTTTTTTTGACGATTTTTGTTCAAAATCGACTTTGTATTTTCGATGCCAAATGACTTTAAACTGCATGAAACGTCGAGATTTGATGCAAACTCGAAAAAATTTTTTTGACGAAAATCGACTTTTTTCGACTTTTTTTGTTCAAAGGAGGGGAAATTTCCAAATCGAACAGGTATTATTGATGCCAAATGACTTTAAAATGCATAAGGCATCAAAATTTGATGCTATCTCGAAAAATTTTTTTAACGAAAATTGACTTTTTTTTGACGATTTTTGCTCAAAGGGGGGAGTAAAGGAAAATTTCAAAATCGACTTTGTATTTTTGATGCCAAATGACATTAAACTGCATGAAACGTCGAGATTTGATGCAAACTCGAAAAAATTTTTTTTGACGAAAATCGACTTTTTTCGACTTTTTTTGTTCAAAGGAGGGGAAATTTCCAAATCGAACAGGTATTATTGATGCCAAATGACTTTAAAATGCATAAGGCATCAAAATTTGATGCTATCTCGAAAAATTTTTTTTAACGAAAATTGACTTTTTTTGACGATTTTTGTTCAAAATCGACTTTGTATTTTCGATGCCAAATGACTTTAAACTGCATGAAACGTCGAGATTTGATGCAAACTCGAAAAATTTTTTTTGACGAAAATCGACTTTTTTCGACTTTTTTTGTTCAAAGGAGGGGAAATTTCCAAATCGAACAGGTATTATTGATGCCAAATGACTTTAAAATGCATAAGGCATCAAAATTTGATGCAATCTCGAAAAATTTTTTTTAACGAAAATTGACTTTTTTTGACGATTTTTGTTCAAAGGGGGGAGTAAAGGAAAATTTCAAAATCGACTTTGTATTTTTGATGCCAAATGACTTTAAACTGCATGAAACGTCGAGATTTGATGTAAACTCGAAAAATTTTTTTTGACGAAAATCGACTTTTTTCGACTTTTTTTGTTCAAAGGGGGGAGTAAAGGAAAATTTCAAAATCGACTTTGTATTTTTGATGCCAAATGACTTTAAACTGCATGAAACGTCGAGATTTGATGCAAACTCGAAAAATTTTTTTTGACGAAAATCGACTTTTTTCGACTTTTGTTCAAAGGAGGGGAAATTTCCAAATCAAACAGGTATTATTGATGCCAAATGACTTTAAAATGCATAAGGCATCAAAATTTTATGCTATCTCGAAAAATTTTTTTTAACGAAAATTGACTTTTTGACGATTTTTGTTCAAAGGGGGGGGTAAAGGAAAATTTAAAAATCGACTTTGTATTTTCGATGCCAAATGACTTTAAACTGCATGAAACGTCGAGATTTGATGCAAACTCGAAAAAAAATTTTTTGACGAAAATCGACTTTTTTCGACTTTTGTTGTTCAAAGGAGGGGAAATTTCCAAATCGAACAGGTATTATTGATGCCAAATGACTTTAAAATGCATAAGGCATCAAAATTTGATGCTATCTCGAAAAAAAATTTTTAACGAAAATTGACTTTTTTTGACGATTTTTGTTCAAAGGGGGGAGTAAAGGAAAATTTCAAAATCGACTTTGTATTTTCGATGCCAAATGACTTTAAACTGCATGAAACGTCGAGATTTGATGTAAACTCGAAAAAAAAAATTTGACGAAAATCGACTTTTTTCGACTTTTTTTGTTCAAAGGAGGGGAAATTTCCAAATCGAACAGGTATTATTGATGCCAAATGACTTTAAAATGCATAAGGCATCAAAATTTGATGCTATCACGAAAAATTTTTTTTAACGAAAATTGACTTTTTTTGACGATTTTTGTTCAAAGGGGGGAGTAAAGGAAAATTTCAAAATCGACTTTGTATTTTCGATGCCAAATGACTTTAAACTGCATGAAACGTCGAGATTTGATGTAAACTCGAAAAATTTTTTTTGACGAAAATCGACTTTTTTCGACTTTTTTTGTTCAAAGGAGGGGAAATTTCCAAATCGAACAGGTATTATTGATGCCAAATGACTTTAAAATGCATAAGGCATCAAAATTTGATGCTATCTCGAAAAAATTTTTTTAACGAAAATTGACTTTTTTTGACGATTTTTGTTCAAAGGAGGGAGTAAAGGAAAATTTCAGAATCGACTTTGTATTTTCGATGCCAAATGACTTTAAACTGCATGAAACGTCGAGATTTGATGTAAACCCGAAAAAATTTTTTTGACGAAAATCGACGTTTTTCGACTTTTTTTGTTCAAAGGAGGGGTAATTTCCAAATCGAACAGGTATTATTGATGCCAAATGACTTTAAAATGCATAAGGCATCAAAATTTTATGCTATCTCGAAAAAATTTTTAACGAAAATTGACTTTTTTGACGATTTTTGTTCAAAGGGGGGAGTAAAGGAAAATTTCAAAATCGACTTTGTATTTTTGATGCCAAATGACTTTAAACTGCATGAAACGTCGAGATTTGATGCAAACTCGAAAAATTTTTTTTGACGAAAATCGACTTTTTTCGACTTTTTTTGTTCAAAGGAGGGGAAATTTCCAAATCGAACAGGTATTATTGATGCCAAATGACTTTAAAATGCATAAGGCATCAAAATTTGATGCAATCTCGAAAAATTTTTTTTAACGAAAATTGACTTTTTTTGACGATTTTTGTTCAAAGGGGGGAGTAAAGGAAAATTTCAAAATCGACTTTGTATTTTCGATGCCAAATGACTTTAAACTGCATGAAACGTCGAGATTTGATGTAAACCCGAAAAAAATTTTTTGACGAAAATCGACTTTTTTCGACTTTTTTTGTTCAAAGGAGGGGTAATTTCCAAATCGAACAGGTATTATTGATGCCAAATGACTTTAAAATGCATAAGGCATCAAAATTTTATGCTATCTCGAAAAAAATTTTAACGAAAATTGACTTTTTTGACGATTTTTGTTCAAAGGGGGGAGTAAAGGAAAATTTCAAAATCGACTTTGTATTTTTGATGCCAAATGACTTTAAACTGCATGAAACTTCGAGATTTGATGCAAACTCGAAAAATTTTTTTTGACGAAAATCGACTTTTTTCGACTTTTTTTGTTCAAAGGAGGGGAAATTTCCAAATCGAACAGGTATTATTGATGCCAAATGACTTTAAAATGCATAAGGCATCAAAATTTGATGCTATCTCGAAAAAAAATTTTTAACGAAAATTGACTTTTTTTGACGATTTTTGTTCAAAGGGGGGAGTAAAGGAAAATTTCAAAATCGACTTTGTATTTTCGATGCCAAATGACTTTAAACTGCATGAAACGTCGAGATTTGATGCAAACTCGAAAAAAAATTTTTGACGAAAATCGACTTTTTTCGACTTTTTTTGTTCAAAGGAGGGGAAATTTCCAAATCGAACAGGTATTATTGATGCCAAATGACTTTAAAATGCATAAGGCATCAAAATTTGATGCTATCTCGAAAAAATTTTTTAACGAAAATTGACTTTTTTTGACGATTTTTGTTCAAAGGGGGGAGTAAAGGAAAATTTCAAAATCGACTTTGTATTTTCGATGCCAAATGACTTTAAACTGCATGAAACGTCGAGATTTGATGTGAACTCGAAAAAAAATTTATGACGAAAATCGACTTTTTTTGTTCAAAGGAGGGGAAATTTCCAAATCGAACAGGTATTATTGATGCCAAATGACTTTAAAATGCATAAGGCATCAAAATTTTATGCTATCTCGAAAAAAAATTTTAACGAAAATTGACTTTTTTTGACGATTTTTGTTCAAAGGGGGGAGTAAAGGAAAATTTCAAAATCGACTTTGTATTTTTGATGCCAAATGACTTTAAACTGCATGAAACGTCGAGATTTGATGCAAACTCGAAAAAAAATTTTTGACGAAAATCGACTTTTTTCGACTTTTTTTTGTTCAAAGGAGGGGAAATTTCGAAATCGAACAGGTATTATTGATGTCAAATGACTTTAAAATGCATAAGGCATCAAAATTTGATGCTATCTCGAAAAAATTTTTTTAACGAAAATTGACTTTTTTGACGATTTTTGTTCAAAGGGGGGGAGTAAAGGAAAATTTCAAAATCGACTTTGTATTTTCGATGCCAAATGACTTTAAACTGCATGAAACGTCGAGATTTGATGCAAACTCGAAAAAAATTTTTTGACGAAAATCGACTTTTTTCGACTTTTTTTGTTCAAAGGAGGGGAAATTTCCAAATCGAACAGGTATTACTGATGCCAAATGACTTTAAAATGCATAAGGCATCAAAATTTGATGCTATCTCGAAAAATTTTTTTTAACGAAAATTGACTTTTTTTTGACGATTTTTGTTCAAAGGGGGGAGTAAAGGAAAATTTCAAAATCGACTTTGTATTTTCGATGCCAAATGACTTTAAACTGCATGAAACGTCGAGATTTGATGCGAACTCGAAAAATTTTTTTTGACGAAAATCGACTTTTTTCGACTTTTTTTGTTCAAAGGAGGGGAAATTTCCAAATCGAACAGGTATTATTGATGCCAAATGACTTTAAAATGCATAAGGCATCAAAATTTGATGCTATCTCGAAAAATTTTTTTTAACGAAAATAGACTTTTTTTGACGATTTTTGTTCAAAGGGGGGAGTAAAGGAAAATTTCAAAATCGACTTTGTATTTTCGATGCCAAATGACTTTAAACTGCATGAAACGTCGAGATTTGATGCAAACTCGAAAAATTTTTTTTGACGAAAATCGACTTTTTTTGTTCAAAGGAGGGGAAATTTCCAAATCGAACAGGTATTATTGATGCCAAATGACTTTAAAATGCATAAGGCATCAAAATTTGATGCTATCTCGAAAACATTTTTTTAACGAAAATTGACTTTTTTTGACGATTTTTGTTCAAAGGGGGGAGTAAAGGAAAATTTCAAAATCGACTTTGTATTTTCGATGCCAAATGACTTTAAACTGCATGAAACGTCGAGATTTGATGCAAACTCGAAAAAATTTTTTTGACGAAAATCGACTTTTTTCGACTTTTTTTGTTCAAAGGAGGGGAAATTTCCAAATCGAACAGGTATTATTGATGCCAAATGACTTTAAAATGCATAAGGCATCAAAATTTGATGCTATCTCGAAAACATTTTTTTAACGAAAATTGACTTTTTTTGACGATTTTTGTTCAAAGGGGGGAGTAAAGGAAAATTTCAAAATCGACTTTGTATTTTCGATGCCAAATGACTTTAAACTGCATGAAACGTTGAGATTTGATGCAAACTCGAAAAAAAATTTTTTGACGAAAATCGACTTTTTTCGACTTTTTTTGTTCAAAGGAGGGGAAATTTCCAAATCGAACAGGTATTATTGATGCCAAATGACTTTAAAATGCATAAGGCATCAAAATTTGATGCTATCTCGAAAAATATGTTTTAACGAAAATTGACTTTTTTTGACGATTTTTGTTCAAAGGGGGGAGTAAAGGAAAATTTCAAAATCGACTTTGTATTTTCGATGCCAAATGACTTTAAACTGCATGAAACGTCGAGATTTGATGCAAACTCGAAAAAATTTTTTTGACGAAAATCGACTTTTTTCGACTTTTTTTGTTCAAAGGAGGGGAAATTTCCAAATCAAACAGGTATTATTGATGCCAAATGACTTTAAAATGCATAGGGCATCAAAATTTGATGCTATATCGAAAAAATTTTTTTAACGAAAATTGACTTTTCTTGACGATTTTTGTTCAAAGGGGGGAGTAAAGGAAAATTTCAAAATCGACTTTGTATTTTCGATGCCAAATGACTTTAAACTGCATGAAACGTCGAGATTTGATGCAAACTCGAAAAAATTTTTTTGACGAAAATCGACTTTTTTCGACTTTTTTTGTTCAAAGGAGGGGAAATTTCCAAATCGAACAGGTATTATTGGTGCCAAATGACTTTAAAATGCATAAGGCATCAAAATTTGATGCTATCTCGAAAACATTTTTTTAACGAAAATTGACTTTTTTTGACGATTTTTGTTCAAAGGGGGGAGTAAAGGAAAATTTCAAAATCGACTTTGTATTTTCGATGCCAAATGGCTTTAAACTGCATGAAACGTCGAGATTTGATGCAAACTCGAAAAAATTTTTTTGACGAAAATCGACTTTTTTCGACTTTTTTTGTTCAAAGGAGGGGAAATTTCCAAATCAAACAGGTATTATTGATGCCAAATGACTTTAAAATGCATAGGGCATCAAAATTTGATGCTATATCGAAAAAATTTTTTTAACGAAAATTGACTTTTCTTGACGATTTTTGTTCAAAGGGGGGAGTAAAGGAAAATTTCAAAATCGACTTTGTATTTTCGATGCCAAATGACTTTAAACTGCATGAAACGTCGAGATTTGATGCAAACTCGAAAAAATTTTTTTGACGAAAATCGACTTTTTTCGACTTTTTTTGTTCAAAGGAGGGGAAATTTCCAAATCGAACAGGTATTATTGGTGCCAAATGACTTTAAAATGCATAAGGCATCAAAATTTGATGCTATCTCGAAAACATTTTTTTAACGAAAATTGACTTTTTTTGACGATTTTTGTTCAAAGGGGGGAGTAAAGGAAAATTTCAAAATCGACTTTGTATTTTCGATGCCAAATGGCTTTAAACTGCATGAAACGTCGAGATTTGATGCAAACTCGAAAAAAATTTTTTGACGAAAATCGACTTTTTTCGACTTTTTTTGTTCAAAGGAGGGGAAATTTCCAAATCGAACAGGTATTATTGATGCCAAATGACTTTAAAATGCATAAGGCATCAAAATTTGATGCTATCTCGAAAAAATTTTTGTAACGAAAATTGACTTTTTTTGACGATTTTTGTTCAAAGGGGGGGGAGTAAAGGAAAATTTCAAAATCGACTTTGTATTTTCGATGCCAAATGACTTTAAACTGCATGAAACGTCGAGATTTGATGCAAACTCGAAAAATTTTGTTTGACGAGAATCGACTTTTTTCGACTTTTTTTGTTCAAAGGAGGGGAAATTTCCAAATCGAACAGGTATTATTGATGCCAAATGACTTTAAAATGCATGAGGCATCAAAATTTGATGCTATCTCGAAAAATTTTTTTTAACGAAAATTGACTTTTTTTGACGATTTTTGTTCAAAGGGGGGAGTAAAGGAAAATTTCAAAATCGACTTTGTATTTTCGATGCCAAATGACTTTAAACTGCATGAAACGTCGAGATTTGATGCAAACTCGAAAAATTTTTTTTGACGAAAATCGACTCTTTTCGACTTTTTTTGTTCAAAGGAGGGGAAATTTCCAAATCGAACAGGTATTATTGATGCCAAATGACTTTAAAATGCATAAGGCATCAAAATTTGATGCTATCTCGAAAAAATTTTTTTAACGAAAATTGACTTTTTTTGACGATTTTTGTTCAAAGGGGGGAGTAAAGGAAAATTTCAAAATCGGCTTTGTATTTTCGATGCCAAATGACTTTAAACTGCATGAAACGTCGAGATTTGATGCAAACTCGAAAAATTTTTTTTGACGAAAATCGACTTTTTTCAACTTTTTTTGTTCAAAGGAGGGGAAATTTCCAAATCGAACAGGTATTATTGATGCCAAATGACTTTAAAATGCATAAGGCATCAAAATTTGATGCTATCTCGAAAATTTTTTTTTAACGAAAATTGACTTTTTTTGACGATTTTTGTTCAAAGGGGGGAGTAAAGGAAAATTTCAAAATCGACTTTGTATTTTCGATGCCAAATGACTTTAAACTGCATGAAACGTCGAGATTTGATGCAAACTCGAAAACAATTTTTTGACGAAAATCGACTTTTTTTGTTCAAAGGAGGGGAAATTTCCAAATCGAACAGGTATTATTGATGCCAAATGACTTTAAAATGCATAGGGCATCAAAATTTGATGCTATCTCGAAAATTTTTTTTTAACGAAAATTGACTTTTTTTGACGATTTTTGTTCAAAGGGGGGAGTAAAGGAAAATTTCAAAATCGACTTTGTATTTTCGATGACAAATGACTTTAAACTGCATGAAACGTCGAGATTTGATGCAAACTCAAAAAAAATTTTTTGGCGAAAATCGACTTTTTTCGACTTTTTTTGTTCAAAGGAGGGGAAATTTCCAAATCGAGCAGGTATTATTGATGCCAAATGACTTTAAAATGCATAAGGCATCAAAATTTGATGCTATCTCGAAAATTTTTTTTTAACGAAAATTGACTTTTTTTGACGATTTTTGTTCAAAGGGGGGAGTAAAGGAAAATTTCAAAATCGACTTTGTATTTTCGATGCCAAATGACTTTAAACTGCATGAAACGTCGAGATTTGATGCAAACTCGAAAATTTTTTTGACGAAAATCGATGCAAACTCGAAAAATTTTTTTTGACGAAAATCGACTTTTTTCGACTTTTTTTGTTCAAAGGAGGGGAAATTTCCAAATCGAACAGGTATTATTGATGCCAAATGACTTTAAAATGCATAAGGCATCAAAATTTGATGCTATCTCGAAAAAATTTTTTTAACGAAAATTGACTTTTTTTGACGATTTTTGTTCAAAGGGGGGAGTAAAGGAAAATTTCAAAATCGACTTTGTATTTTCGATGCCAAATGACTTTAAACTGCATGAAACGTCGAGATTTGATGCAAACTCGAAAAATTTTTTTTGACGAAAATCGACTCTTTTCGACTTTTTTTGTTCAAAGGAGGGGAAATTTCCAAATCGAACAGGTATTATTGATGCCAAATGACTTTAAAATGCATAAGGCATCAAAATTTGATGCTATCTCGAAAAAATTTTTTTAACGAAAATTGACTTTTTTTGACGATTTTTGTTCAAAGGGGGGAGTAAAGGAAAATTTCAAAATCGGCTTTGTATTTTCGATGCCAAATGACTTTAAACTGCATGAAACGTCGAGATTTGATGCAAACTCGAAAAAATTTTTTTGACGAAAATCGACTTTTTTCAACTTTTTTTGTTCAAAGGAGGGGAAATTTCCAAATCGAACAGGTATTATTGATGCCAAATGACTTTAAAATGCATAAGGCATCAAAATTTGATGCTATCTCGAAAATTTTTTTTTAACGAAAATTGACTTTTTTTGACGATTTTTGTTCAAAGGGGGGAGTAAAGGAAAATTTCAAAATCGACTTTGTATTTTCGATGCCAAATGACTTTAAACTGCATGAAACGTCGAGATTTGATGCAAACTCGAAAACAATTTTTTGACGAAAATCGACTTTTTTTGTTCAAAGGAGGGGAAATTTCCAAATCGAACAGGTATTATTGATGCCAAATGACTTTAAAATGCATAGGGCATCAAAATTTGATGCTATCTCGAAAATTTTTTTTTAACGAAAATTGACTTTTTTTGACGATTTTTGTTCAAAGGGGGGAGTAAAGGAAAATTTCAAAATCGACTTTGTATTTTCGATGACAAATGACTTTAAACTGCATGAAACGTCGAGATTTGATGCAAACTCAAAAAAAATTTTTTGGCGAAAATCGACTTTTTTCGACTTTTTTTGTTCAAAGGAGGGGAAATTTCCAAATCGAACAGGTATTATTGATGCCAAATGACTTTAAAATGCATAAGGCATCAAAATTTTATGCTATCTCGAAAATTTTTTTTTAACGAAAATTGACTTTTTTTTGACGATTTTTGTTCAAAGGGGGGAGTAAAGGAAAATTTCAAAATCGACTTTGTATTTTCGATGCCAAATGACTTTAAACTGCATGAAACGTCGAGATTTGATGCAAACTCGAAAATTTTTTTGACGAAAATCGATGCAAACTCGAAAAAATTTTTTTGACGAAAATCGACTTTTATCGACTTTTTTTGTTCAAAGGAGGGGAAATTTCCAAATCGAACAGGTATTATTGATGCCAAATGACTTTAAAATGCATAAGGCATCAAAATTTGATGCTATCTCGAAAAAATTTTTTTAACGAAAATTGACTTTTTTTGACGATTTTTGTTCAAAGGGGGGAGTAAAGGAAAATTTCAAAATCGACTTTGTATTTTCGATGCCAAATGACTTTAAACTGCATGAAACGTCGAGATTTGATGCAAACTCGAAAAAAAATTTTTGACGAAAATCGACTTTTTTCGACTTTTTTTGTTCAAAGGAGGGGAAATTTCCAAATCGAACAGGTATTATTGATGCCAAATGACTTTAAAATGCATAAGGCATCAAAATTTGATGCAATCTCGAAAAATTTTTTTTAACGAAAATTGACTTTTTTTGACGATTTTTGTTCAAAGGGGGGAGTAAAGGAAAATTTCAAAATCGACTTTGTATTTTCGATGCCAAATGACTTTAAACTGCATGAAACGTCGAGATTTGATGTGAACTCGAAAAAAAATTTATGACGAAAATCGACTTTTTTTGTTCAAAGGAGGGGAAATTTCCAAATCGAACAGGTATTATTGATGCCAAATGACTTTAAAATGCATAAGGCATCAAAATTTTATGCTATCTCGAAAAAAAATTTTAACGAAAATTGACTTTTTTTGACGATTTTTGTTCAAAGGGGGGAGTAAAGGAAAATTTCAAAATCGACTTTGTATTTTCGATGCCAAATGACTTTAAACTGCATGAAACGTCGAGATTTGATGCAAACTCGAAAAAAAATTTTTGACGAAAATCGACTTTTTTCGACTTTTTTTGTTCAAAGGAGGGGAAATTTCGAAATCGAACAGGTATTATTGATGTCAAATGACTTTAAAATGCATAAGGCATCAAAATTTGATGCTATCTCGAAACATTTTTTTTAACGAAAATTGACTTTTTTGACGATTTTTGTTCAAAGGGGGGGAGTAAAGGAAAATTTCAAAATCGACTTTGTATTTTCGATGCCAAATGACTTTAAACTGCATGAAACGTCGAGATTTGATGCAAACTCGAAAAAAATTTTTTGACGAAAATCGACTTTTTTCGACTTTTTTTGCTCAAAGGAGGGGAAATTTCCAAATCGAACAGGTATTATTGATGCCAAATGACTTTAAAATGCATAAGGCATCAAAATTTGATGCTATCTCGAAAAAAATTTTTTAACGAAAATTGACTTTTTTTGACGATTTTTGTTCAAAGGGGGGAGTAAAGGAAAATTTCAAAATCGACATTGTATTTTCGATGCCAAATGACTTTAAACTGCATGAAACGTCGAGATTTGATGCAAACTCGAAAAAAATTTTTTGACGAAAATCGACTTTTTTCGACTTTTTTTGTTCAAAGGAGGGGAAATTTCCAAATCGAACAGGTATTATTGATGCCAAATGACTTTAAAATGCATAAGGCATCAAAATTTGATGCTATCTCGAAAATTTTTTTTTAACGAAAATAGACTTTTTTTGACGATTTTTGTTCAAAGGGGGGAGTAAAGGAAAATTTCAAAATCGACTTTGTATTTTCGATGCCAAATGACTTTAAACTGCATGAAACGTCGAGATTTGATGCAAACTCGAAAAATTTTTTTTGACGAAAATCGACTTTTTTTGTTCAAAGGAGGGGAAATTTCCAAATCGAACAGGTATTATTGATGCCAAATGACTTTAAAATGCATAAGGCATCAAAATTTGATGCTATCTCGAAAACATTTTTTTAACGAAAATTGACTTTTTTTGACGATTTTTGTTCAAAGGGGGGAGTAAAGGAAAATTTCAAAATCGACTTTGTATTTTCGATGCCAAATGACTTTAAACTGCATGAAACGTCGAGATTTGATGCAAACTCGAAAATTTTTTTTTGACGAAAATCGACTTTTTTCGACTTTTTTTGTTCAAAGGAGGGGAAATTTCCAAATCGAACAGGTATTATTGATGCCAAATGACTTTAAAATGCATAAGGCATCAAAATTTGATGCTATCTCGAAAACATTTTTTTAACGAAAATCGACTTTTTTTGACGATTTTTGTTCAAAGGGGGGAGTAAAGGAAAATTTCAAAATCGACTTTGTATTTTCGATGCCAAATGACTTTAAACTGCATGAAACGTCGAGATTTGATGCAAACTCGAAAAAATTTTTTTGACGAAAATCGACTTTTTTCGACTTTTTTTGTTCAAAGGAGGGGAAATTTCCAAATCGAACAGGTATTATTGATGCCAAATGACTTTAAAATGCATAAGGCATCAAAATTTGATGCTATCTCGAAAAATATGTTTTAACGAAAATTGACTTTTTTTGACGATTTTTGTTCAAAGGGGGGAGTAAAGGAAAATTTCAAAATCGACTTTGTATTTTCGATGCCAAATGACTTTAAACTGCATGAAACGTCGAGATTTGATGCAAACTCGAAGAAAGATTTTTGACGAAAATCGACTTTTTTCGACTTTTTTTGTTCAAAGGAGGGGAAATTTCCAAATCAAACAGGTATTATTGATGCCAAATGACTTTAAAATGCATAGGGCATCAAAATTTGATGCTATATCGAAAAAAATTTTTTAACGAAAATTGACTTTTTTTGACGATTTTTGTTCAAAGGGGGGAGTAAAGGAAAATTTCAAAATCGACTTTGTATTTTCGATGCCAAATGACTTTAAACTGCATGAAACGTCGAGATTTGATGCAAACTCGAAAAATTTTTTTTGACGAAAATCGACTTTTTTCGACTTTTTTTGTTCAAAGGAGGGGAAATTTCCAAATCGAACAGGTATTATTGGTGCCAAATGACTTTAAAATGCATAAGGCATCAAAATTTGATGCTATCTCGAAAACATTTTTTTAACGAAAATTGACTTTTTTTGACGATTTTTGTTCAAAGGGGGGAGAAAAGGAAAATTTCAAAATCGACTTTGTATTTTCGATGCCAAATGGCTTTAAACTGCATGAAACGTCGAGATTTGATGCAAACTCGAAAAAAATTTTTTGACGAAAATCGACTTTTTTCGACTTTTTTTGTTCAAAGGAGGGGAAATTTCCAAATCGAACAGGTATTATTGATGCCAAATGACTTTAAAATGCATAAGGCATCAAAATTTGATGCTATCTCGAAAATTTTTTTTTAACGAAAATTGACTTTTTTTGACGATTTTTGTTCAAAGGGGGGAGTAAAGGAAAATTTCAAAATCGACTTTGTATTTTCGATGCCAAATGACTTTAAACTGCATGAAACGTCGAGATTTGATGCAAACTCGAAAAAAATTTTTTTGACGAAAATCGACTTTTTTCGACTTTTTTTGTTCAAAGGAGGGGAAATTTCCAAATCGAACAGGTATTATTGATGCCAAATGACATTAAAATGCATAAGGCATCAAAATTTGATGCTATCTCGAAAATTTTTTTTAACGAAAATTGACTTTTTTTGACGATTTTTGTTCAAAGGGGGGAGTAAAGGAAAATTTCAAAATCGACTTTGTATTTTTGATGCCAAATGACTTTAAACTGCATGAAACGTCGAGATTTGATGTACACTCGAAAAAATTTTTTTGACGAAAATCGACTTTTTTTGTTCAAAGGAGGGGAAATTTCCAAATCGAACAGGTATTATTGATGCCAAATGACTTTAAAATGCATAAGGCATCAAAATTTGATGCTATCTCCAAAAAATTTTTTTAACGAAAATTGACTTTTTTTGACGATTTTTGTTCAAAGGGGGGAGTAAGGGAAAATTTCAAAATCGACTTTGTATTTTTGATGCCAAATGACTTTAAACTGCATGAAACGTCGAGATTTGATGCAAACTCGAAAAAAATTTTTTGACGAAAATCGACTTTTTTCGACTTTTTTTGTTCAAAGGAGGGGAAATTTCCAAATCGAACAGGTATTATTGATGCCAAATGACTTTAAAATGCATAAGGCATCAAAATTTGATGCCATCTCGAAAAAAATTTTCGACTTTTTTTGTTCAAAGGAGGGGAAATTTCCAAATCGAACAGGTATTATTGATGCCAAATGACTTTAAAATGCATAAGGCATCAAAATTTGATGCTATCTCGAAAAATTTTTTTTAACGAAAATAGACTTTTTTTGACGATTTTTGTTCAAAGGGAGGAGTAAAGGAAAATTTCAAAATTTTTTTTGACGAATATTGACTTTTTTCGACTTTTTTTGTTCAAAGGAGGGGAAATTTCCAAATCGAACAGGTATTATTGATGCCAAATGACTTTAAAATGCATAAGGCATCAAAATTTGATGCTATCTCGAAAAATTTTTTTTAACGAAAATTGACTTTTTTTGACGATTTTTGTTCAAAGGGGGGAGTAAAGGAAAATTTCAAAATCGACTTTGTATTTTCGATGCCAAATGACTTTAAACTGCATGAAACGTCGAGATTTGATGCAAACTCGAAAAAAAATTTTTGACGAAAATTGACTTTTTTCGACTTTTTGTTCAAAGGAGGGGAAATTTCCAAATCGAACAGGTATTATTGATGCCAAATGACTTTAAAATGCATAAGGCATCAAAATTTTATGCTATCTCGAAAATTTTTTTTAACGAAAATTGACTTTTTTTGACGATTTTTGTTCAAAGGGGGGAGTAAAGGAAAATTTCAAAATCGACTTTGTATTTTTGATGCCAAATGACTTTAAACTGCATGAAACTTCGAGATTTGATGCAAACTCGAAAAAATTTTTTTGACGAAAATCGACCTTTTTCGACTTTTTTTGTTCAAAGGAGGGGAAATTTCCAAATCGAACAGGTATTATTGGTGCCAAATGACTTTAAAATGCATAAGGCATCAAAATTTGATGCTATCTCGAAATTTTTTTTTTAACGAAAATTGACTTTTTTTGACGATTTTTGTTCAAAGGGGGGAGTAAAGGAAAATTTCAAAATCGACTTTGTATTTTTGATGCCAAATGACTTTAAACTGCATGAAACGTCGAGATTTGATGTAAACTCGAAAAAAATTTTTTGACGAAAATTTTTTTGTTCAAAGGAGGGGAAATTTCCAAATCGAACAGGTATTATTGATGCCAAATGACTTTAAAATGCATAAGGCATCAAAATTTGATGCTATCTCGAAAACATTTTTTAACGAAAATTGACTTTTTTTGACGATTTTTGTTCAAAGCGGGGAAGTAAAGGAAAATTTCAAAATCGGCTTTGTATTTTTGATGACAAATGACTTTAAACTGCATGAAACGTCGAGATTTGATGCAAACTCGAAAATTTTTTTTTTGACGAATATTGACTTTTTTCGACTTTTTTTTGTTCAAAGGAGGGGAAATTTCCAAATCGAACAGGTATTATTGATGCCAAATGACTTTAAAATGCATAAGGCATCAAAATTTGATGCTATCTCGAAAAAAAATTTTTAACGAAAATTGACTTTTTTTGACGATTTTTGTTCAAAGGGGGGAGTAAAGGAAAATTTCAAAATCGACTTTGTATTTTCGATGCCAAATGACTTTAAACTGCATGAAACGTCGAGATTTGATGCAAACTCGAAAAATTTTTGATGCCATCTCGAAATTTTTTTTTAACGAAAATTGACTTTTTTTGACGATTTTTGTTCAAAGGGGGGAGTAAAGGAAAATTTCAAAATCGACTTTGTATTTTTGATGCCAAATGACTATTATCATAGAAGCTCGACAGTCAAGAAGACATTCATGATGCCAAATGACTTTAAACTGCATGAAACGTCGAGATTTGATGTAAACTCGAAAATTTTTTTTTGACGAAAATCGACTTTTTTCGACTTTTTTTGTTCAAAGGAGGGGAAATTTCCGAATCGAACAGGTATTATTGATGCCAAATGACTTTAAAATGCATAAGGCATCAAAATTTGATGCTATCTCGAAAATTTTTTTTTAACGAAAATTGACTTTTTTTGACGATTTTTGTTCAAAGGGGGGAGTAAAGGAAAATTTCAAAATCGACTTTGTATTTTTGATGCCAAATGACTTTAAACTGCATGAAACGTCGAGATTTGATGTAAACTCGAAAAAAATTTTTTGACGAAAATCGACTTTTTTCGACTTTTTTTGTTCAAAGGAGGGGAAATTTCCAAATCGAACAGGTATTATTGATGCCAAATGACTTTAAAATGCATAAGGCATCAAAATTTGATGCTATCTCGAAAAAAATTTTTTAACGGAAATTGACTTTTTTTTGACGATTTTTGTTCAAAGGGGGGAGTAAAGGAAAATTTCAAAATCGACTTTGTATTTTTGATGCCAAATGACTTTAAACTGCATGAAACGTCGAGATTTGATGCAAACTCGAAAAATTTTTTTTGACGAAAATTGACTTTTTTCGACTTTTTTTGTTCAAAGGAGGGGAAATTTCCAAATCGAACAGGTATTATTGATGTCAAATGACTTTAAAATGCATAAGGCATCAAAATTTGATGCTATCTCGAAAATTTTTTTTAACGAAAATTGACTTTTTTTGACGATTTTTGTTCAAAGGGGGGAGTAAAGGAAAATTTCAAAATCGACTTTGTATTTTCGATGCCAAATGACTTTAAACTGCATGAAACGTCGAGATTTGATGCAAACTCGAAAATTTTTTTTCGACGAATTTCGACTTTTTTCGACTTTTTTTGTTCAAAGGAGGGGAAATTTCCAAATCGAACAGGTATTATTGATGCCAAATGACTTTAAAATGCATAAGGCATCAAAATTTGATGCTATC
The DNA here is from genome assembly GCF_030247195.1 of Topomyia yanbarensis. Classification (NCBI taxonomy): domain Eukaryota; kingdom Metazoa; phylum Arthropoda; class Insecta; order Diptera; family Culicidae; genus Topomyia; species Topomyia yanbarensis. Next base: position 108,578,975 of record NC_080670.1, on the reverse strand, counting down.
TCGAAAAAAAAATTTTAACGAAAATTGACTTTTTTTGACGATTTTTGTTCAAAGGGGTGAGTAAAGGAAAATTTCAAAATCGACTTTGTATTTTCGATGCCAAATGACTTTAAACTGCATGAAACGTCGAGATTTGATGCAAACTCGAAAAATTTTTTTTGACGAAAATCGACTTTTTTCGACTTTTTTTGTTCAAAGGAGGGGAAATTTCCAAATCGAACAGGTATTATTGATGCCAAATGACTTTAAAATGCATAAGGCATCAAAATTTGATGCTATCTCGAAAAAAATTTTTTAACGAAAATTGACTTTTTTTGACGATTTTTGTTCAAAGGGGGGAGTAAAGGAAAATTTCAAAATCGACTTTGTATTTTCGATGCCAAATGACTTTAAACTGCATGAAACGTCGAGATTTGATGCAAACTCGAAAAATTTTTTTTGACGAAAATCGACTTTTTTTTGTTCAAAGGAGGGGAAATTCCAAATCGAACAGGTATTATTGATGCCAAATGACTTTAAAATGCATAAGGCATCAAAATTTGATGCCATCTCGAAAATTTTTTTTAACGAAAATTGACTTTTTTTGACGATTTTTGTTCAAAGGGGGGAGTAAAGGAAAATTTCAAAATCGACTTTGTATTTTCGATGCCAAATGACTTTAAACTGCATGAAACGTCGAGATTTGATGCAAACTCGAAAATTTTTTTTTGACGAAAATCGACTTTTTTCGACTTTTTTTGTTCAAAGGAGGGGAAATTTCCAAATCGAACAGGTATTATTGATGCCAAATGACTTTAAAATGCATAAGGCATCAAAATTTGATGCTATCTCGAAAAATTTTTTTTAACGAAAATTGACTTTTTTGACGATTTTTGTTCAAAGGGGGGAGTAAAGGAAAATTTCAAAATCGACTTTGTATTTTCGATGCCAAATGACTTTAAACTGCATGAAACGTCGAGATTTGATGCAAGCTCGAAAAATTTTTTTTGATGAAAATCGACTTTTTTCGACTTTTTTTGTTCAAAGGAGGGGAAATTTCCAAATCGAACAGGTATTATTGATGTCAAATGACTTTAAAATGCATAAGGCATCAAAATTTGATGCTATCTCGAAAAAAAAATTTTTAACGAAAATTGACTTTTTTTTACGATTTTTGTTCAAAGGGGGGAGTAAAGGAAAATTTCAAAATCGACTTTGTATTTTCGATGCCAAATGACTTTAAACTGCATGAAACGTCGAGATTTGATGCAAACTCGAAAATTTTTTTTGACGAAAATCGACTTTTTTCGACTTTTTTTGTTCAAAGGAGGGGAAATTTCCAAATCGAACAGGTATTATTGATGCCAAATGACTTTAAAATGCATAAGGCATCAAAATTTGATGCAATCTCGAAAAATTTTTTTTAACGAAAATTGACTTTTTTTGACGATTTTTGTTCAATCGACTTTGTATTTTCGATGCCAAATGACTTTAAACTGCATGAAACGTCGAGATTTGATGCAAACTCGAAAAAAATTTTTTGACGAAAATCGACTTTTTTCGACTTTTTTTGTTCAAAGGAGGGGAAATTTCTAAATCGAACAGGTATTATTGATGCCAAATGACTTTAAAATGCAAAAGGCATCAAAATTTGATGCTATCTCGAAAAAAATTTTTTAACGAAAATTGACTTTTTTTGACGATTTTTGTTCAAAGGGGGGAGTAAAGGAAAATTTCAAAATCGACTTTGTATTTTCGATGCCAAATGACTTTAAACTGCATGAAACGTCGAGATTTGATGCAAGCTCGAAAAAATTTTTTTGACGAAAATCGACTTTTTTCGACTTTTTTTGTTCAAAGGAGGGGAAATTTCCAAATCGAACAGGTATTATTGATGCCAAATGACTTTAAAATGCATAAGGCATCAAAATTTGATGCTATCTCGAAAAAATTTTTTTAACGAAAATTGACTTTTTTTGACGATTTTTGTTCAAAGGGGGGAGTAAAGGAAAATTTCAAAATCGACTTTGTATTTTCGATGCCATATGACTTTAAACTGCATGAAACGTCGAGATTTGATGCAAACTCGAAAAATTTTTTTTGGCGAAAATCGACTTTTTTCGACTTTTTTTGTTCAAAGGAGGGGAAATTTCCAAATCGAACAGGTATTATTGATGCCAAATGACTTTAAAATGCATAAGGCATCAAAATTTGATGCTATCTCGAAAAATTTTTCTTAACGAAATATACTTTTTTTGACGATTTTTGTTCAAAGGGGGGAGTAAAGGAAAATTTCAAAATCGACTTTGTATTTTCGATGCCAAATGACTTTAAACTGCATGAAACGTCGAGATTTGATGCAAACGCGAAAAATTCGACTTTTTTTGTTCAAAGGAGGGGAAATTTCCAAATCAAACAGGTATTATTGATGCCAAATGACTTTAAAATGCATAAGGCATCAAAATTTGATGCAATCTCGAAAAAATTTTTTTAACGAAAATTGACTTTTTTTGACGATTTTTGTTCAAAGGGGGGAGTAAAGGAAAATTTCAAAATCGGCTTTGTATTTTTGATGCCAAATGACTTTAAACTGCATGAAACGTCGAGATTTGATGCAAACTCGAAAAAAATTTTTTGACGAAAATTGACTTTTTTCGACTTTTTTTGTTCAAAGGAGGGGAAATTTCCAAATCGAACAGGTATTATTGATGCCAAATGACTTTAAAATGCATAAAGCATCAAAATTTGATGCTATCTCGAAAAAATTTTTTTAACGAAAATTGACTTTTTTTGACGATTTTTGTTCAAAGGGGGGAGTAAAGGAAAACTTCAAAATCGACTTTGTATTTTCGATGCCAAATGACTTTAAACTGCATGAAACGTCGAGATTTGATGCAAACTCGAAAAAATTTTGTTGACGAAAATTGACTTTTTTCGACTTTTTTTGTTCAAAGGAGGGGAAATTTCCAAATCGAACAGGTATTATTGATGCCAAATGACTTTAAAATGCATAAGGCATCAAAATTTTATGCTATCTCGAAATTTTTTTTTAACGAAAATTGACTTTTTTTGACGATTTTTGTTCAAAGGGGGGAGTAAAGGAAAATTTCAAAATCGACTTTGTATTTTTGATGCCAAATGACTTTAAACTGCATGAAACTTCGAGATTTGATGCAAACTCGAAAAAAATTTTTTGACGAAAATTGACTTTTTTCGACTTTTTTTGTTCAAAGGAGGGGAAATTTCGAAATCGAACAGGTATTATTGATGTCAAATGACTTTAAAATGCATAAGGCATCAAAATTTGATGCTATCTCGAAAACATTTTTTTTAACGAAAATTGACTTTTTTTTACGATTTTTGTTCAAAGGGGGGAGTAAAGGAAAATTTCAAAATCGACTTTGTATTTTCGATGCCAAATGACTTTAAACTGCATGAAACGTCGAGATTTGATGCAAACTCGAAAAAAATTTTTTGACGAAAATCGACTTTTTTCGACTTTTTTTGTTCAAAGGAGGGGAAATTTCCAAATCGAACAGGTATTATTGATGCCAAATGACTTTAAAATGCATAAGGCATCAAAATTTGATGCTATCTCGAAAAAAATTTTTTGACGAAAATTGACTTTTTTTGACGATTTTTGTTCAAAGGGGGGAGTAAAGGAAAATTTCAAAATCGACTTTGTATTTTCGATGCCAAATGACTTTAAACTGCATGAAACGTCGAGATTTGATGCAAGCTCGAAAAAATTTTTTTGACGAAAATCGACTTTTTTCGACTTTTTTTGTTCAAAGGAGGGGAAATTTCCAAATCGAACAGGTATTATTGATGCCAAATGACTTTAAAATGCATAAGGCATCAAAATTTGATGCTATATCGAAAAAATTTTTTAACGAAAATTGACTTTTTTTGACGATTTTTGTTCAAAGAGGGGAGTAAAGGAAAATTTCAAAATCGACTTTGTATTTTTGATGCCAAATGACTTTAAACTGCATGAAACGTCGAGATTTGATGCAAACTCGAAAAATTTTTTTTGACGAAAATCGACTTTTTTCGACTTTTTTTGTTCAAAGGAGGGGAAATTTCCAAATCGAACAGGTATTATTGATGCCAAATGACTTTAAAATGCATAAGGCATCAAAATTTGATGCTATCTCGAAAAATTTTTTTAACGAAAATTGACTTTTTTTGACGATTTTTGTTCAAAGGGGGGAGTAAAGGAAAATTTCAAAATCGACTTTGTATTTTCGATGCCAAATGACTTTAAACTGCATGAAACGTCGAGATTTGATGCACACTCGAAAAATTTTTTTTGACGAAAATCGACTTTTTTCGACTTTTTTTGTTCAAAGGAGGGGAAATTCCAAATCGAACAGGTATTATTGATGCCAAATGACTTTAAAATGCATAAGGCATCAAAATTTGATGCTATCTCGAAAAAAATTTTTTAACGAAAATTGACTTTTTTTGACGATTTTTGTTCAAAGGGGGGAGTAAAGGAAAATTTCAAAATCGACTTTGTATTTTCGATGCCAAATGACTTTAAACTGCATGAAACGTCGAGATTTGATGCAAACTCGAAAAAAAATTTTCGACGAAAATCGACTTTTTTTGTTCAAAGGAGGGGAAATTTCCAAATCGAACAGGTATTATTGATGTCAAATGACTTTAAAATGCATAAGGCATCAAAATTTGATGCTATCTCGAAAAAAATTTTTTAATGAAAATTGACTTTTTTTGACGATTTTTGTTCAAAGGGGGGAGTAAAGGAAAATTTCAAAATCGACTTTGTATTTTCGATGCCAAATGACTTTAAACTGCATGAAACGTCGAGATTTGATGCAAACTCGAAAAAATTTTTTTGACGAAAATCGACTTTTTTCGACTTTTTTTGTTCAAAGGAGGGGAAATTTCCAAATCGAACAGGTATTATTGATGCCAAATGACTTTAAAATGCATAAGGCATCAAAATTTGATGCTATCTCGAAAATTTTTTTTTAACGAAAATTGACTTTTTTTGACGATTTTTGTTCAAAGGGGGGAGTAAAGGAAAATTTCAAAATCGACTTTGTATTTTCGATGCCAAATGACTTTAAACTGCATGAAACGTCTTTGATGCAAACTCGAAAAAATTTTTTTGACGAAAATCGACTTTTTTCGACTTTTTTTGTTCAAAGGAGGGGAAATTTCCAAATCGAACAGGTATTATTGATGCCAAATGACTTTAAAATGCATAAGGCATCAAAATTTGATGCTATCTCGAAAAAAATTTTTTAACGAAAATTGACTTTTCTTGACGATTTTTGTTCAAAGGGGGGAGTAAAGGAAAATTTCAAAATCGACTTTGTATTTTCGATGCCAAATGACATTAAACTGCATGAAACGTCGAGATTTGATGCAAACTCGAAAAATTTTTTTTGACGAAAATCGACTTTTTTCGACTTTTATTGTTCAAAGGAGGGGAAATTTCCAAATCGAACAGGTATTATTGATGCCAAATGACTTTAAAATGCATAAGGCATCAAAATTTGATGCTATCTCGAAAATATTTTTTTAACGAAAATTGACTTTTTTTTGACGATTTTTGTTCAAAGAGGGGAGTAAAGGAAAATTTCAAAATCGACTTTGTATTTTCGATGCCAAATGACTTTAAACTGCATGAAACGTCGAGATTTGATGCAAACTCGAAAAAAAATTTTTGACGAAAATCGACTTTTTTCGACTTTTTTTGTTCAAAGGAGGGGAAATTTCCAAATCGAACAGGTATTATTGATGCCAAATGACTTTAAAATGCATAGGGCATCAAAATTTGAGGCTATCTCGAAAAAAATTTTTTAACGAAAATTGACTTTTTTGACGATTTTTGTTCAAAGGGGGGAGTAAAGGAAAATTTCAAAATCGACTTTGTATTTTCGATGCCAAATGACTTTAAACTGCATGAAACGTCGAGATTTGATGCAAGCTCGAAAAATTTTTTTTGACGAAAATCGACTTTTTTCGACTTTTTTTGTTCAAAGGAGGGGAAATTTCCAAATCGAACAGGTATTATTGATGTCAAATGACTTTAAAATGCATAAGGCATCAAAATTTGATGCTATCTCGAAAAATTTTTTTTAACGAAAATTGACTTTTTTTGACGATTTTTGTTCAAAGGGGGGAGTAAAGGAAAATTTCAAAATTTGTATTTTCGATGCCAAATGACTTTAAACTGCATGAAACGTCGAGATTTGATGCAAGCTCGAAAATTTTTTTTTGACGAAAATCGACTTTTTTCGACTTTTTTTGTTCAAAGGAGGGGAAATTTCCAAATCGAACAGGTATTATTGATGCCAAATGACTTTAAAATGCATAAGGCATCAAAATTTGATGCTATCTCGAAAAAAATTTTTTAACGAAAATTGACTTTTTTTGACGATTTTTGTTCAAAGGGGGGAGTAAAGGAAAATTTCAAAATCGACTTTGTATTTTCGATGCCAAATGACTTTAAACTGCATGAAACGTCGAGATTTGATGCAAACTCGAAAAAATTTTTTTGACGAAAATCGACTTTTTTCGACTTTTTTTGTTCAAAGGAGGGGAAATTTCCAAATCGAACAGGTATTATTGATGCCAAATGACTTTAAAATGCATAAGGCATCAAAATTTGATGCTATCTCGAAAAAATTTTTTTAACGAAAATTGACTTTTTTTGACGATTTTTGTTCAAAGGGGGGAGTAAAGGAAAATTTCAAAATCGACTTTGTATTTTCGATGCCAAATGACTTTAAACTGCATGAAACGTCGAGATTTGATGCAAACTCGAAAAAAATTTTTTTGGCGAAAATCGACTTTTTTCGACTTTTTTTGTTCAAAGGAGGGGAAATTTCCAAATCGAACAGGTATTATTGATGCCAAATGACTTTAAAATGCATAAGGCATCAAAATTTGATGCTATCTCGAAAAAATTTTTTTAACGAAAATTGACTTTTTTTGACGATTTTTGTTCAAAGGGGGGAGTAAAGGAAAATTTCAAAATCGACTTTGTATTTTCGATGCCAAATGACTTTAAACTGCATGAAACGTCGAGATTTGATGCAAACTCGAAAAAAATTTTTTGACGAAAATTGACTTTTTTCGACTTTTTTTGTTCAAAGGAGGGGAAATTTCGAAATCGAACAGGTATTATTGATGTCAAATGACTTTAAAATGCATAAGGCATCAAAATTTGATGCTATCTCGAAAAAAATTTTTTTAACGAAAATTGACTTTTTTTGACGATTTTTGTTCAAAGGGGGGAGTAAAGGAAAATTTCAAAATCGACTTTGTATTTTCGATGCCAAATGACTTTAAACTGCATGAAACGTCGAGATTTGATGCAAACTCGAAAATTTTTTTTTGACGAAAATCGACTTTTTTCGACTTTTTTTGTTCAAAGGAGGGGAAATTTCCAAATCGAACAGGTATTATTGATGCCAAATGACTTTAAAATGCATAAGGCATCAAAATTTAATGCTATCTCGAAAAAATTTTTTTAACGAAAATTGACTTTTTTTGACGATTTTTGTTCAAAGGGGGGAGTAAAGGAAAATTTCAAAATCGACTTTGTATTTTCGATGCCAAATGACTTTAAACTGCATGAAACGTCGAGATTTGATGCAAGCTCGAAAAATTTTTTTTGACGAATATCGACTTTTTTCGACTTTTTTTGTTCAAAGGAGGGGAAATTTCCAAATCGAACAGGTATTATTGATGCCAAATGACTTTAAAATGCATAAGGCATCAAAATTTGATGCTATATCGAAAAATTTTTTTAACGAAAATTGACTTTTTTTGACGATTTTTGTTCAAAGGGGGGAGTAAAGGAAAATTTCAAAATCGACTTTGTATTTTTGATGCCAAATGACTTTAAACTGCATGAAACGTCGAGATTTGATGCAAACTCGAAAAAATTTTTTTGACGAAAATCGACTTTTTTCGACTTTTTTTGTTCAAAGGAGGGGAAATTTCCAAATCGAACAGGTATTATTGATGCCAAATGACTTTAAAATGCATAAGGCATCAAAATTTGATGCTATCTCGAAAATTTTTTTTTAACGAAAATTGACTTTTTTTGACGATTTTTGTTCAAAGTGGGGAGTAAAGGAAAATTTCAAAATCGACTTTGTATTTTTGATGCCAAATGACTTTAAACTGCATGAAACGTCGAGATTTGATGTAAACTCGAAAAATTTTTTTTGACGAAAATCGACTTTTTTTGTTCAAAGGAGGGGAAATTTCCAAATCGAACAGGTATTATTGATGCCAAATGACTTTAAAATGCATAAGGCATCAAAATTTGATGCTATCTCGAAAAATTTTTTTTAACGAAAATTGACTTTTTTTGACGATTTTTGTTCAAAGGGGGGAGTAAAGGAAAATTTCAAAATCGGCTTTGTATTTTTGATGCCAAATGACTTTAAACTGCATGAAACGTCGAGATTTGATGCAAACTCGAAAAATTTTTTTTGACGAGAATTGACTTTTTTCGACTTTTTTTGTTCAAAGGAGGGGAAATTTCCAAATCGAACAGGTATTATTGATGCCAAATGACTTTAAAATGCATAAGGCATCAAAATTTGATGCTATCTCGAAAAAATTTTTTTAACGAAAATTGACTTTTTTTGACGATTTTTGTTCAAAGGGGGGAGTAAAGGAAAATTTCAAAATCGACTTTGTATTTTCGATGCCAAATGACTTTAAACTGCATGAAACGTCGAGATTTGATGCAAACTCGAAAAATTTTTTTTGACGAAAATCGACTTTTTTCGACTTTTTTTGTTCAAAGGAGGGGAAATTTCCAAATCGAACAGGTATTATTGATGCCAAATGACTTTAAAATGCATAAGGCATCAAAATTTGATGCTATCTCGAAAAAATTTTTTTAACGAAAATTGACTTTTTTTGACGATTTTTGTTCAAAGGGGGGAGTAAAGGAAAATTTCAAAATCGACTTTGTATTTTCGATGCCAAATGACTTTAAACTGCATGAAACGTCGAGATTTGATGCAAACTCGAAAAAATTTTTTTTGGCGAAAATCGACTTTTTTCGACTTTTTTTGTTCAAAGGAGGGGAAATTTCCAAATCGAACAGGTATTATTGATGCCAAATGACTTTAAAATGCATAAGGCATCAAAATTTGATGCTATCTCGAAAAAAAATTTTTAACGAAAATTGACTTTTTTTGACGATTTTTGTTCAAAGGGGGGAGTAAAGGAAAATTTCAAAATCGACTTTGTATTTTCGATGCCAAATGACTTTAAACTGCATGAAACGTCGAGATTTGATGCAAACTCGAAAAAAAATTTTTGACGAAAATTGACTTTTTTCGACTTTTTTTGTTCAAAGGAGGGGAAATTTCGAAATCGAACAGGTATTATTGATGTCAAATGACTTTAAAATGCATAAGGCATCAAAATTTGATGCTATCTCGAAAAAAATTTTTTTAACGAAAATTGACTTTTTTTGACGATTTTTGTTCAAAGGGGGGAGTAAAGGAAAATTTCAAAATCGACTTTGTATTTTCGATGCCAAATGACTTTAAACTGCATGAAACGTCGAGATTTGATGCAAACTCGAAAATTTTTTTTTGACGAAAATCGACTTTTTTCGACTTTTTTTGTTCAAAGGAGGGGAAATTTCCAAATCGAACAGGTATTATTGATGCCAAATGACTTTAAAATGCATAAGGCATCAAAATTTAATGCTATCTCGAAAAATTTTTTTTAACGAAAATTGACTTTTTTTGACGATTTTTGTTCAAAGGGGGGAGTAAAGGAAAATTTCAAAATCGACTTTGTATTTTCGATGCCAAATGACTTTAAACTGCATGAAACGTCGAGATTTGATGCAAGCTCGAAAAATTTTTTTTGACGAATATCGACTTTTTTCGACTTTTTTTGTTCAAAGGAGGGGAAATTTCCAAATCGAACAGGTATTATTGATGCCAAATGACTTTAAAATGCATAAGGCATCAAAATTTGATGCTATATCGAAAAATTTTTTTAACGAAAATTGACTTTTTTTGACGATTTTTGTTCAAAGGGGGGAGTAAAGGAAAATTTCAAAATCGACTTTGTATTTTTGATGCCAAATGACTTTAAACTGCATGAAACGTCGAGATTTGATGCAAACTCGAAAAAAATTTTTTGACGAAAATCGACTTTTTTCGACTTTTTTTGTTCAAAGGAGGGGAAATTTCCAAATCGAACAGGTATTATTGATGCCAAATGACTTTAAAATGCATAAGGCATCAAAATTTGATGCTATCTCGAAAAAAATTTTTTAACGAAAATTGACTTTTTTTTGACGATTTTTGTTCAAAGGGGGGAGTAAAGGAAAATTTCAAAATCGACTTTGTATTTTTGATGCTAAATGACTTTAAACTGCATGAAACGTCGAGATTTGATGTAAACTCGAAAAATTTTTTTTGACGAAAATCGACTTTTTTCGACTTTTTTTGTTCAAAGGAGGGGAAATTTCCAAATCGAACAGGTATTATTGATGCCAAATGACTTTAAAATGCATAAGGCATCAAAATTTGATGCTATCTCGAAAATTTTTTTTTAACGAAAATTGACTTTTTTTGACGATTTTTGTTCAAAGTGGGGAGTAAAGGAAAATTTCAAAATCGACTTTGTATTTTTGATGCCAAATGACTTTAAACTGCATGAAACGTCGAGATTTGATGTAAACTCGAAAAATTTTTTTTGACGAAAATCGACTTTTTTTGTTCAAAGGAGGGGAAATTTCCAAATCGAACAGGTATTATTGATGCCAAATGACTTTAAAATGCATAAGGCATCAAAATTTGATGCTATCTCGAAAAATTTTTTTTAACGAAAATTGACTTTTTTTGACGATTTTTGTTCAAAGGGGGGAGTAAAGGAAAATTTCAAAATCGGCTTTGTATTTTTGATGCCAAATGACTTTAAACTGCATGAAACGTCGAGATTTGATGCAAACTCGAAAAATTTTTTTTGACGAGAATTGACTTTTTTCGACTTTTTTTGTTCAAAGGAGGGGAAATTTCCAAATCGAACAGGTATTATTGATGCCAAATGACTTTAAAATGCATAAGGCATCAAAATTTGATGCTATCTCGAAAATTTTTTTTTAACGAAAATTGACTTTTTTTGACGATTTTTGTTCAAAGGGGGGAGTAAAGGAAAATTTCAAAATCGACTTTGTATTTTCGATGCCAAATGACTTTAAACTGCATGAAACGTCGAGATTTGATGCAAACTCGAAAAAAATTTTTTGACGAAAATTGACTTTTTTCGACTTTTTTTGTTCAAAGGAGGGGAAATTTCCAAATCGAACAGGTATTATTGATGCCAAATGACTTTAAAATGCATAAGGCATCAAAATTTTATGCTATCTCGAAAAATTTTTTTAACGAAAATTGACTTTTTTTGACGATTTTTGTTCAAAGGGGGGAGTAAAGGAAAATTTCAAGATCGACTTTGTATTTTTGATGCCAAATGACTTTAAACTGCATGAAACTTCGAGATTTGATGCAAACTCGAAAAAAATTTTTTGACGAAAATTGACTTTTTTCGACTTTTTTTGTTCAAAGGAGGGGAAATTTCCAAATCGAACAGGTATTATTGATGCCAAATGACTTTAAAATGCATAAGGCATCAAAATTTGATGCTATCTCGAAAAAAATTTTTTAACGAAAATTGACTTTTTTTGACGATTTTTGTTCAAAGGGGGGAGTAAAGGAAAATTTCAAAATCGACTTTGTATTTTTGATGCTAAATGACTTTAAACTGCATGAAACGTCGAGATTTGATGTAAACTCGAAAAAATTTTTTTGACGAAAATCGACTTTTTCGACTTTTTTTGTTCAGAGGGGAAATTTCCAAATCGAACAGGTATTATTGATGCCAAATGACTTTAAAATGCATAAGGCATCAAAATTTGATGCTATCTCGAAAAATTTTTTTTAACGAAAATTGACTTTTTTTGACGATTTTTGTTCAAAGGGGGGAGTAAAGGAAAATTTCAAAATCGACTTTGTATTTTTGATGCCAAATGACTTTAAACTGCATGAAACGTCGAGATTTGATGTAAACTCGAAAAAAATTTTTTGACGAAAATCGACTTTTTTTGTTCAAAGGAGGGGAAATTTCCAAATCGAACAGGTATTATTGATGCCAAATGACTTTAAAATGCATAAGGCATCAAAATTTGATGCTATCTCGAAAAAATTTTTTTAACGAAAATTGACTTTTTTTGACGATTTTTGTTCAAAGGGGGGAGTAAAGGAAAATTTCAAAATCGGCTTTGTATTTTTGATGCCAAATGACTTTAAACTGCATGAAACGTCGAGATTTGATGCAAACTCGAAAAAAATTTTTTGACGAAAATTGACTTTTATCGACTTTTTTTGTTCAAAGGAGGGGAAATTTCCAAATCGAACAGGTATTATTGATGCCAAATGACTTTAAAATGCATAAGGCATCAAAATTTGATGCTATCTCGAAAAATTTTTTTTAACGAAAATTGACTTTTTTTGACGATTTTTGTTCAAAGGGGGGAGTAAAGGAAAATTTCAAAATCGACTTTGTATTTTCGATGCCAAATGACTTTAAACTGCATGAAACGTCGAGATTTGATGCAAACTCGAAAAAATTTTTTTGACGAAAATTGACTTTTTTCGACTTTTTTTGTTCAAAGGAGGGGAAATTTCCAAATCGAACAGGTATTATTGATGCCAAATGACTTTAAAATGCATAAGGCATCAAAATTTTATGCTATCTCGAAAATTTTTTTTAACGAAAATTGACTTTTTTTTGACGATTTTTGTTCAAAGGGTAAAGGAAAATTTCAAAATCGACTTTGTATTTTTGATGCCAAATGACTTTAAACTGCATGAAACTTCGAGATTTGATGCAAACTCGAAAAATTTTTTTTGACGAAAATCGACTTTTTTCGACTTTTTTTGTTCAAAGGAGGGGAAATTTCCAAATCGAACAGGTATTATTGATGCCAAATGACTTTAAAATGCATAAGACATCAAAATTTGATGCTATCTCGAAAAAAATTTTTTAACGAAAATTGACTTTTTTTGACGATTTTTGTTCAAAGGGGGGAGTAAAGGAAAATTTCAAAATCGACTTTGTATTTTCGATGCCAAATGACTTTAAACTGCATGAAACGTCGAGATTTGATGCAAACTCGAAAAAATTTTGATGCTATCTCGAAAAAAATTTTTTAACGAAAATTGACTTTTTTTGACGATTTTTGTTCAAAAGGGGGAGTAAAGGAAAATTTCAAAATCGACTTTGTATTTTTGATGCCAAATGACTTTAAACTGCATGAAACGTCGAGATTTGATGCAAACTCGAAAAATTTTTTTTGACGAAAATCGACTTTTTTTGTTCAAAGGAGGGGAAATTTCCAAATCGAACAGGTATTATTGATGCCAAATGACTTTAAAATGCATAAGGCATCAAAATTTGATGCTATCTCGAAAAAAATTTTTTAACGAAAATTGACTTTTTTGACGATTTTTGTTCAAAGGGGGGAGTAAAGGAAAATTTCAAAATCGACTTTGTATTTTCGATGCCAAATGACTTTAAACTGCATGAAACGTCGAGATTTGATGCAAACTCGAAAAATTTTTTTTGACGAAAATCGACTTTTTTCGACTTTTTTTGTTCAAAGGAGGGGAAATTTAAAATCGAACAGGTATTATTGATGCCAAATGACTTTAAAATGCATAAGGCATCAAAATTTGATGCTATCTCGAAAAAATTTTTTAACGAAAATTGACTTTTTTTGACGATTTTCGTTCAAAGGGGGGAGTAAAGGAAAATTTCAAAATCGACTTTGTATTTTTGATGCCAAATGTCTTTAAACTGCATGAAACGTCGAGATTCGATGCAAACTCGAAAAAATTTTTTTGACGAAAATCGACTTTTTTCGACTTTTTTTGTTCAAAGGAGGGGAAATTTCCAAATCGAACAGGTATTATTGATGCCAAATGACTTTAAAATGCATAAGGCATCAAAATTTGATGCTATCTCGAAAAAATTTTTTTAACGAAAATTGACTTTTTTGACGATTTTTGTTCAAAGGGGGGAGTAAAGGAAAATTTCAAAATCGACTTTGTATTTTTGATGCCAAATGACTTTAAACTGCATGAAACGTCGAGATTTGATGCAAACTCGAAAAATTTTTTTTGACGAAAATTGACTTTTTTCGACTTTTTTTGTTCAAAGGAGGGGAAATTTCCAAATCGAACAGGTATTATTGATGCCAAATGACTTTAAAATGCATAAGGCATCAAAATTTGATGCTATCTCGAAAAAAATTTTGTAACGAAAATTGACTTTTTTTGACGATTTTTGTTCAAAGGGGGGAGTAAAGGAAAATTTCAAAATCGACTTTGTATTTTCGATGCCAAATGACTTTAAACTGCATGAAACGTCGAGATTTGATGCAAACTCGAAAAAATTTTTTTGACGAAAATTGACTTTTTTCGACTTTTTTTGTTCAAAGGAGGGGAAATTTCCAAATCGAACAGGTATTATTGATGCCAAATGACTTTAAAATGCATAAGGCATCAAAATTTTATGCTATCTCGAAAATTTTTTTTAACGAAAATTGACTTTTTTTGACGATTTTTGTTCAAAGGGGGGAGTAAAGGAAAATTTCAAAATCGACTTTGTATTTTTGATGCCAAATGACTTTAAACTGCATGAAACTTCGAGATTTGATGCAAACTCGAAAAAATTTTTTTGACGAAAATCGACTTTTTTCGACTTTTTTTGTTCAAAGGAGGGGAAATTTCCAAATCGAACAGGTATTATTGATGCCAAATGACTTTAAAATGCATAAGGCATCAAAATTTGATGCTATCTCGAAAATTTTTTTTTAACGAAAATTGACTTTTTTTGACGATTTTTGTTCAAAGGGGGGAGTAAAGGAAAATTTCAAAATCGACTTTGTATTTTCGATGCCAAATGACTTTAAACTGCATGAAACGTCGAGATTTGATGCAAACTCGAAAATTTTTTTTTGACGAAAATCGACTTTTTTCGACTTTTTTTGTTCAAAGGAGGGGAAATTTCCAAATCGAACAGGTATTATTGATGCCAAATGACTTTAAAATGCATAAGGCATCAAAATTTGATGCAATCTTGAAAAATTTTTTTTAACGAAAATTGACTTTTTTTGACGATTTTTGTTCAAAGGGGGGAGTAAAAGAAAATTTCAAAATCGACTTTGTATTTTTGATGCCAAATGACTTTAAACTGCATGAAACGTCGAGATTTGATGTAAACTCGAAAAAAAATTTTTGACGAAAATTGACTTTTTTCGACTTTTTTTGTTCAAAGGAGGGGAAATTTCCAAATCGAACAGGTATTATTGATGTCAAATGACTTTAAAATGCATAAGGCATCAAAATTTGATGCTATCTCGAAAATTTTTTTTTAACGAAAATTGACTTTTTTTGACGATTTTTGTTCAAAGGGGGGAGTAAAGGAAAATTTCAAAATCGACTTTGTATTTTCGATGCCAAATGACTTTAAACTGCATGAAACGTCGAGATTTGATGCAAACTCGAAAAAATTTTTTTGACGAAAATCGACTTTTTTCGACTTTTTTTGTTCAAAGGAGGGGAAATTTCGAAATCGAACAGGTATTATTGATGTCAAATGACTTTAAAATGCATAAGGCTTAAAAATTTGATGCTATCTCGAAATTTTTTTTTTAACGAAAATTGACTTTTTTGACGATTTTTGTTCAAAGGGGGGAGTAAAGGAAAATTTCAAAATCGACTTTGTATTTTCGATGCCAAATGACTTTAAACTGCATGAAACGTCGAGATTTGATGCAAACTCGAAAAAAATTTTTTTGACGAATATCGACTTTTTTCGACTTTTTTTGTTCAAAGGAGGGGAAATTTCCAAATCGAACAGGTATTATTGATGCCAAATGACTTTAAAATGCATAAGGCATCAAAATTTGATGCTATCCCGAAAAAATTTTTTTAACGAAAATTGACTTTTTTTGACGATTTTTGTTCAAAGGGGGGAGTAAAGGAAAATTTCAAAATCGACTTTGTATTTTCGATGCCAAATGACTTTAAACTGCATGAAACGTCGAGATTTGATGCAAACTCGAAAAAAATTTTTTGACGAAAATCGACTTTTTTCGACTTTTTTTGTTCAAAGGAGGGGAAATTCCAAATCGAACAGGTATTATTGATGTCAAATGACTTTAAAATGCATAAGGCATCAAAATTTGATGCTATCTCGAAAAATTTTTTTTAACGAAAATTGACTTTTTTTGACGATTTTTGTTCAAAGGGGGGAGTAAAGGAAAATTTCAAAATCGACTTTGTATTTTCGATGCCAAATGACTTTAAACTGCATGAAACGTCGAGATTTGATGCAAACTCGAAAAAATTTTTTTGACGAAAATCGACTTTTTTCGACTTTTTTTGTTCAAAGGAGGGGAAATTTCCAAATCGAACAGGTATTATTGATGCCAAATGACTTTAAAATGCATAAGGCATCAAAATTTGATGCTATCTCGAAAAATTGTTTTTAACGAAAATTGACTTTTTTTTGACGATTTTTGTTCAAAGGGGGGAGCAAAGGAAAATTTCAAAATCGACTTTGTATTTTCGATGCCAAATGACTTTAAACTGCATGAAACGTCGAGATTTGATGCAAACTCGAAAATTTTTTTTTGACGAAAATCGACTTTTTTCGACTTTTTTTGTTCAAAGGAGGGGAAATTTCCAAATCGAACAGGTATTATTGATGCCAAATGACTTTAAAATGCATAAGGCATCAAAATTTGATGCTATCTCGAAAAATTTTTTTTAACGAAAATTGACTTTTCTTGACGATTTTTGTTCAAAGGGGGGGAGTAAAGGAAAATTTCAAAATCGACTTTGTATTTTCGATGCCAAATGACTTTAAACTGCATGAAACGTCGAGATTTGATGCAAACTCGAAAAATTTTTTTTGACGAAAATCGACTTTTTTCGACTTTTATTGTTCAAAGGAGGGGAAATTTCCAAATCGAACAGGTATTATTGATGCCAAATGACTTTAAAATGCATAAGGCATCAAAATTTGATGCTATCTCGAAAATTTTTTTTAACGAAAATTGACTTTTTTTGACGATTTTTGTTCAAAGGGGGGAGTAAAGGAAAATTTCAAAATCGACTTTGTATTTTCGATGCCAAATGACTTTAAACTGCATGAAACGTCGAGATTTGATGCAAACTCGAAAAAATTTTTTTGACGAAAATCGACTTTTTTCGACTTTTTTTGTTCAAAGGAGGGGAAATTTCCAAATCGAACAGGTATTATTGATGCCAAATGACTTTAAAATGCATAAGGCATCAAAATTTGATGCTATCTCGAAAATTTTTTTTTAATGAAAATTGACTTTTTTTGACGATTTTTGTTCAAAGGGGGGAGTAAAGGAAAATTTCAAAATCGACTTTGTATTTTCGATGCCAAATGACTTTAAACTGCATGAAACGTCGAGATTTGATGCAAGCTCGAAAATTTTTTTTTGACGAAAATCGACTTTTTTCGACTTTTTTTGTTCAAAGGAGGGGAAATTTCCAAATCGAACAGGTATTATTGATGTCAAATGACTTTAAAATGCATAAGGCATCAAAATTTGATGCTATCTCGAAAAAAATTTTTTTAACGAAAATTGACTTTTTTTGACGATTTTTGTTCAAAGGGGAATTTCAGAATCGACTTTGTATTTTCGATGCCAAATGACTTTAAACTGCATGAAACGTCGAGATTTGATGTAAACTCGAAAAAATTTTTTTGACGAAAATCGACTTTTTTCGACTTTTTTTGTTCAAAGGAGGGGAAATTTCCAAATCGAACAGGTATTATTGATGCCAAATGACTTTAAAATGCATAAGGCATCAAAATTTGATGCTATCTCGAAAATTTTTTTTAACGAAATTGACTTTTTTTGACGATTTTTGTTCAAAGGGGGGAGTAAAGGAAAATTTCAAAATCGACTTTGTATTTTTGATGCCAAATGACTTTAAACTGCATGAAACGTCGAGATTTGATGTAAACTCGAAAAAAATTTTTTGACGAAAATCGACTTTTTTCGACTTTTTTTGTTCAAAGGAGGGGAAATTTCCAAATCGAACAGGTATTATTGATGCCAAATGACTTTAAAATGCATAAGGCATCAAAATTTGATGCTATCTCGAAAATTTTTTTTTAACGAAAATTGACTTTTTTTTGACGATTTTTGTTCAAAGGGAAATTTCAAAATCGACTTTGTATTTTCGATGCCAAATGACTTTAAACTGCATGAAACGTCGAGATTTGATGCAAACTCGAAAAAAATTTTTTGACGAAAATTGACTTTTTTCGACTTTTTTTGTTCAAAGGAGGGGAAATTCCAAATCGAACAGGTATTATTGATGCCAAATGACTTTAAAATGCATAAGGCATCAAAATTTGATGCTATCTCGAAAAAGTTTTTTAACGAAAATTGACTTTTTTTGACGATTTTTGTTCAAAGGGGGGAGTAAAGGAAAATTTCAAAATCGACTTTGTATTTTCGATGCCAAATGACTTTAAACTGCATGAAACGTCGAGATTTGATGTAAACTCGAAAAAAAATTTTTGACGAAAATCGACTTTTTTCGACTTTTTTTGTTCAAAGGAGGGGAAATTTCCAAATCGAACAGGTATTATTGATGCCAAATGACTTTAAAATGCATAAGGCATCAAAATTTGATGCTATCTCGAAAAAATTTTTTAACGAAAATTGACTTTTTTTGACGATTTTTGTTCAAAGGGGGGAGTAAAGGAAAATTTCAAAATCGACTTTGTATTTTTGATGCCAAATGACTTTAAACTGCATGAAACGTCGAGATTTGATGTAAACTCGAAAAAAAATTTTTGACGAAAATCGACTTTTTTCGACTTTTTTTGTTCAAAGGAGGGGAAATTTCCAAATCGAACAGGTATTATTGATGCCAAATGACTTTAAAATGCATAAGGCATCAAAATTTGATGCTATCTCGAAAATTTTTTTTTAACGAAAATTGACTTTTTTTGACGATTTTTGTTCAAAGGGGGGAGTAAAGGAAAATTTCAAAATCGACTTTGTATTTTCGATGCCAAATGACTTTAAACTGCATGAAACGTCGAGATTTGATGCAAACTCGAAAAAATTTTTTTGACGAAAATCGACTTTTTTCGACTTTTTTTGTTCAAAGGAGGGGAAATTTCCAAATCGAACAGGTATTATTGATGTCAAATGACTTTAAAATGCATAAGGCATCAAAATTTGATGCTATCTCGAAAAATTTTTTTTAACGAAAATTGACTTTTTTTGACGATTTTTGTTCAAAGGGGGGAGTAAAGGAAAATTTCAAAATCGACTTTGTATTTTCGATGCCAAATGACTTTAAACTGCATGAAACGTCGAGATTTGATGCAAACTCGAAAAAAAAATTTTGACGAAAATCGACTTTTTTCGACTTTTTTTGTTCAAAGGAGGGGAAATTTCCAAATCGAACAGGTATTATTGATGCCAAATGACTTTAAAATGCATAAGGCATCAAAATTTGATGCTATCTCGAAAAAAATTTTTTAACGAAAATTGACTTTTTTTGACGATTTTTGTTCAAAGGGGGGAGTAAAGGAAAATTTCAAAATCGACTTTGTATTTTCGATGCCAAATGACTTTAAACTGCATGAAACGTCGAGATTTGATGCAAACTCGAAAAATTTTTTTTGACGAAAATCGACTTTTTTCGACTTTTTTTGTTCAAAGGAGGGGAAATTTCCAAATCGAACAGGTATTATTGATGCCAAATGACTTTAAAATGCATAAGGCATCAAAATTTGATGCTATCTCGAAAAAAAATTTTTAACGAAAATTGACTTTTCTTGACGATTTTTGTTCAAAGGGGGGAGTAAAGGAAAATTTCAAAATCGACTTTGTATTTTCGATGCCAAATGACTTTAAACTGCATGAAACGTCGAGATTTGATGCAAACTCGAAAAATTTTTTTTGACGAAAATCGACTTTTTTCGACTTTTATTGTTCAAAGGAGGGGAAATTTCCAAATCGAACAGGTATTATTGATGCCAAATGACTTTAAAATGCATAAGGCATCAAAATTTGATGCTATCTCGAAAAAATTTTTTTAACGAAAATTGACTTTTTTTGACGATTTTTGTTCAAAGGGGGGAGTAAAGGAAAATTTCAAAATCGACTTTGTATTTTCGATGCCAAATGACTTTAAACTGCATGAAACGTCGAGATTTGATGCAAACTCGAAAAAATTTTTTTGACGAAAATCGACTTTTTTTGTTCAAAGGAGGGGAAATTTCCGAATCGAACAGGTATTATTGATGCCAAATGACTTTAAAATGCATAAGGCATCAAAATTTGATGCTATCTCGAAAAAAATTTTTTAACGAAAATTGACTTTTTTTGACGATTTTTGTTCAAAGGGGGGAGTAAAGGAAAATTTCAAAATCGACTTTGTATTTTCGATGCCAAATGACTTTAAACTGCATGAAACGTCGAGATTTGATGCAAGCTCGAAAAAATTTTTTTGACGAAAATCGACTTTTTTCGACTTTTTTTGTTCAAAGGAGGGGAAATTTCCAAATCGAACAGGTATTATTGATGTCAAATGACTTTAAAATGCATAAGGCATCAAAATTTGATGCTATCTCGAAAAAAAATTTTTTAACGAAAATTGACTTTTTTTGACGATTTTTGTTCAAAGGGGGAGTAAAGGAAAATTTCAAAATCGACTTTGTATTTTCGATGCCAAATGACTTTAAACTGCATGAAACGTCGAGATTTGATGCAAACTCGAAAATTTTTTTTTGACGAAAATCGACTTTTTTCGACTTTTTTTGTTCAAAGGAGGGAAAATTTCCAAATCGAACAGGTATTATTGATGCCAAATGACTTTAAAATGCATAAGGCATCAAAATTTGATGCAATCTCGAAAAAAATTTTTAACGAAAATTGACTTTTTTTGACGATTTTTGTTCAAAGGGGGGAGTAAAGGAAAATTTCAAAATCGACTTTGTATTTTCGATGCCAAATGACTAAACTGCATGAAACGTCGAGATTTGATGTAAACTCGAAAAAAATTTTTTGACGAAAATCGACTTTTTTCGACTTTTTTTGTTCAAAGGAGGGGAAATTTCCAAATCGAACAGGTATTATTGATGCCAAATGACTTTAAAATGCATAAGGCATCAAAATTTGATGCTATCTCGAAAAATTTTTTTAACGAAAATTGACTTTTTTTGACGATTTTTGTTCAAAGGGGGGAGTAAAGGAAAATTTCAAAATCGACTTTGTATTTTTGATGCCAAATGACTTTAAACTGCATGAAACGTCGAGATTTGATGTAAACTCAAAAAAAAAATTTTTGACGAAAATCGACTTTTTTCGACTTTTTTTGTTCAAAGGAGGGGAAATTTCCAAATCGAACAGGTATTATTGATGCCAAATGACTTTAAAATGCATAAGGCATCAAAATTTGATGCTATCTCGAAAAATTTTTTTTAACGAAAATTGACTTTTTTTTGACGATTTTTGTTCAAAGGGGGGAGTAAAGGAAAATTTCAAAATCGACTTTGTATTTTCGATGCCAAATGACTTTAAACTGCATGAAACGTCGAGATTTGATGCAAACTCGAAAAATTTTTTTTGACGAAAATTGACTTTTTTCGACTTTTTTTGTTCAAAGGAGGGGAAATTTCCAAATCGAACAGGTATTATTGATGTCAAATGACTTTAAAATGCATAAGGCATCAAAATTTGATGCTATCTCGAAAAAAATTTTTTAACGAAAATTGACTTTTTTTGACGATTTTTGTTCAAAGGGGGGAGTAAAGGAAAATTTCAAAATCGACTTTGTATTTTCGATGCCAAATGACTTTAAACTGCATGAAACGTCGAGATTTGATGCAAACTCGAAAATTTTTTTTTGACGAAAATCGACTTTTTTCGACTTTTTTTGTTCAAAGGAGGGGAAATTTCGAAATCGAACAGGTATTATTGATGTCAAATGACTTTAAAATGCATAAGGCATCAAAATTTGATGCTATCTCGAAAAAAAATTTTTAACGAAAATTGACTTTTTTTGACGATTTTTGTTCAAAGGGGGGAGTAAAGGAAAATTTCAAAATCGACTTTGTATTTTCGATGCCAAATGACTTTAAACTGCATGAAACGTCGAGATTTGATGCAAACTCGAAATTTTTTTTTTGACGAATATCGACTTTTTTCGACTTTTTTTGTTCAAAGGAGGGGAAATTTCCAAATCGAACAGGTATTATTGATGCCAAATGACTTTAAAATGCATAAGGCATCAAAATTTGATGCTATCTCGAAAATTTTTTTTTAACGAAAATTGACTTTTTTTGACGATTTTTGTTCAAAGGGGGGAGTAAAGGAAAATTTCAAAATCGACTTTGTATTTTCGATGCCAAATGACTTTAAACTGCATGAAACGTCGAGATTTGATGCAAACTCGAAAAAAATTTTTTGACGAAAATCGACTTTTTTCGACTTTTTTTGTTCAAAGGAGGGGAAATTTCCAAATCGAACAGGTATTATTGATGCCAAATGACTTTAAAATGCATAAGGCATCAAAATTTGATGCTATCTCGAAAAAATTTTTTTAACGAAAATTGACTTTTTTTGACGATTTTTGTTCAAAGTGGGGAGTAAAGGAAAATTTCAAAATCGACTTTGTATTTTCGATGCCAAATGACTTTAAACTGCATGAAACGTCGAGATTTGATGCAAACTCGAAAAAATTTTTTTGACGAAAATCGACTTTTTTTGTTCAAAGGAGGGGAAATTCCAAATCGAACAGGTATTATTGATGCCAAATGACTTTAAAATGCATAAGGCATCAAAATTTGATGCTATCTCGAAAATTTTTTTTAACGAAAATTCACTTTTTTTGACGATTTTTGTTCAAAGGGGGGAGTAAAGGAAAATTTCAAAATCGACTTTGTATTTTCGATGCCAAATGACTTTAAACTGCATGAAACGTCGAGATTTGATGCAAATTCGAAAAAAAATTTTTGACGAAAATCGACTTTTTTCGACTTTTTTTGTTCAAAGGAGGGGAAATTTCCAAATCGAACAGGTATTATTGATGTCAAATGACTTTAAAATGCATAAGGCATCAAAATTTGATGCTATCTCGAAAAATTTTTTTTAACGAAAATTGACTTTTTTTGACGATTTTTGTTCAAAGGGGGGAGTAAAGGAAAATTTCAAAATCGACTTTGTATTTTCGATGCCAAATGACTTTAAACTGCATGAAACGTCGAGATTTGATGCAAACTCGAAAAAAATTTTTTGACGAAAATCGACTTTTTTCGACTTTTTTTGTTCAAAGGAGGGGAAATTTCCAAATCGAACAGGTATTATTGATGCCAAATGACTTTAAAATGCATAAGGCATCAAAATTTGATGCTATCTCGAAAATTTTTTTTTAACGAAAATTGACTTTTTTTGACGATTTTTGTTCAAAGGGGGGAGTAAAGGAAAATTTCAAAATCGACTTTGTATTTTCGATGCCAAATGACTTTAAACTGCATGAAACGTCGAGATTTGATGCAAACTCGAAAAATTTTTTTTGACGAAAATCGACTTTTTTCGACTTTTTTTGTTCAAAGGAGGGGAAATTTCCAAATCGAACAGGTATTATTGATGCCAAATGACTTTAAAATGCATAAGGCATCAAAATTTGATGCTATCTCGAAAAAAAATTTTTAACGAAAATTGACTTTTCTTGACGATTTTTGTTCAAAGGGGGGAGTAAAGGAAAATTTCAAAATCGACTTTGTATTTTCGATGCCAAATGACTTTAAACTGCATGAAACGTCGAGATTTGATGCAAACTCGAAAAAAATTTTTTGACGAAAATCGACTTTTTTCGACTTTTATTGTTCAAAGGAGGGGAAATTTCCAAATCGAACAGGTATTATTGATGCCAAATGACTTTAAAATGCATAAGGCATCAAAATTTGATGCTATCTCGAAAACATTTTTTTAACGAAAATTGACTTTTCTTGACGATTTTTGTTCAAAGGGGGGAGTAAAGGAAAATTTCAAAATCGACTTTGTATTTTCGATGCCAAATGACTTTAAACTGCATGAAACGTCGAGATTTGATGCAAACTCGAAAAAAATTTTTTGACGAAAATCGACTTTTTTCGACTTTTTTTGTTCAAAGGAGGGGAAATTTCCAAATCGAACAGGTATTATTGATGCCAAATGACTTTAAAATGCATAAGGCATCAAAATTTGATGCTATCTCGAAAAAATTTTTTTAACGAAAATTGACTTTTTTTGACGATTTTTGTTCAAAGGGGGGAGTAAAGGAAAATTTCAAAATCGACTTTGTATTTTCGATGCCAAATGACTTTAAACTGCATGAAACGTCGAGATTTAATGCAAGCTCGAAAAATTTTTTTTGACGAAAATCGACTTTTCGACTTTTTTTGTTCAAAGGAGGGGAAATTTTCAAATCGAACAGGTATTATTGATGTCAAATGACTTTAAAATGCATAAGGCATCAAAATTTGATGCTATCTCGAAAAATTTTTTTTTAACGAAAATTGACTTTTTTTGACGATTTTTGTTCAAAGGGGGGAGTAAAGGAAAATTTCAAAATCGACTTTGTATTTTCGATGCCAAATGACTTTAAACTGCATGAAACGTCGAGATTTGATGTAAACTCGAAAATTTTTTTTTGACGAAAATCGACTTTTTTCGACTTTTTTTGTTCAAAGGAGGGGAAATTCCAAATCGAACAGGTATTATTGATGCCAAATGACTTTAAAATGCATAAGGCATCAAAATTTGATGCTATCTCGAAAAAAAATTTTAACGAAAATTGACT
This sequence comes from Topomyia yanbarensis, assembly GCF_030247195.1. Lineage (NCBI taxonomy): Eukaryota > Metazoa > Arthropoda > Insecta > Diptera > Culicidae > Topomyia > Topomyia yanbarensis. Next base: position 108,554,052 of record NC_080670.1, on the reverse strand, counting down.
TTTTTTGACGATTTTTGTTCAAAGGGGGGAGTAAAGGAAAATTTCAAAATCGACTTTGTATTTTCGATGCCAAATGACTTTAAACTGCATGAAACGTCGAGATTTGATGCAAATTCGAAAAAAATTTTTTGACGAAAATCGACTTTTTTCGACTTTTTTTGTTCAAAGGAGGGGAAATTTCCAAATCGAACAGGTATTATTGATGTCAAATGACTTTAAAATGCATAAGGCATCAAAATTTGATGCTATCTCGAAAAATTTTTTTTAACGAAAATTGACTTTTTTTGACGATTTTTGTTCAAAGGGGGCAGTAAAGGAAAATTTCAAAATCGACTTTGTATTTTCGATGCCAAATGACTTTAAACTGCATGAAACGTCGAGATTTGATGCAAACTCGAAAAAAAAATTTTGACGAAAATCGACTTTTTTCGACTTTTTTTGTTCAAAGGAGGGGAAATTTCCAAATCGAACAGGTATTATTGATGCCAAATGACTTTAAAATGCATAAGGCATCAAAATTTGATGCTATCTCGAAAATTTTTTTTTAACGAAAATTGACTTTTTTTGACGATTTTTGTTCAAAGGGGGGAGTAAAGGAAAATTTCAAAATCGACTTTGTATTTTCGATGCCAAATGACTTTAAACTGCATGAAACGTCGAGATTTGATGCAAACTCGAAAAAAAATTTTTGACGAAAATCGACTTTTTTCGACTTTTTTTGTTCAAAGGAGGGGAAATTTCCAAATCGAACAGGTATTATTGATGCCAAATGACTTTAAAATGCATAAGGCATCAAAATTTGATGCTATCTCGAAAATTTTTTTTTAACGAAAATTGACTTTTTTTGACGATTTTTGTTCAAAGGGGGGAGTAAAGGAAAATTTCAAAATCGACTTTGTATTTTCGATGCCAAATGACTTTAAACTGCATGAAACGTCGAGATTTGATGCAAACTCGAAAAAAAATTTTTGACGAAAATCGACTTTTTTCGACTTTTTGAACAATCAAAGGAGGGGAAATTTCCAAATCGAACAGGTATTATTGATGCCAAATGACTTTAAAATGCATAAGGCATCAAAATTTGATGCTATCTCGAAAAAAAATTTTTAACGAAAATTGACTTTTTTTGACGATTTTTGTTCAAAGTGGGGAGTAAAGGAAAATTTCAAAATCGACTTTGTATTTTCGATGCCAAATGACTTTAAACTGCATGAAACGTCGAGATTTGATGCAAACTCGAAAAATTTTTTTTGACGAAAATCGACTTTTTTCGACTTTTTTTGTTCAAAGGAGGGGAAATTCCAAATCGAACAGGTATTATTGATGCCAAATGACTTTAAAATGCATAAGGCATCAAAATTTGATGCTATCTCGAAAAAATTTTTTTAACGAAAATTGACTTTTTTTGACGATTTTTGTTCAAAGGGGGGAGTAAAGGAAAATTTCAAAATCGACTTTGTATTTTCGATGCCAAATGACTTTAAACTGCATGAAACGTCGAGATTTGATGCAAATTCGAAAAAATTTTTTTGACGAAAATCGACTTTTTTCGACTTTTTTTGTTCAAAGGAGGGGAAATTTCCAAATCGAACAGGTATTATTGATGTCAAATGACTTTAAAATGCATAAGGCATCAAAATTTGATGCTATCTCGAAAATTTTTTTTTAACGAAAATTGACTTTTTTTGACGATTTTTGTTCAAAGGGGGGAGTAAAGGAAAATTTCAAAATCGACTTTGTATTTTCGATGCCAAATGACTTTAAACTGCATGAAACGTCGAGATTTGATGCAAACTCGAAAATTTTTTTTTGACGAAAATCGACTTTTTTCGACTTTTTTTGTTCAAAGGAGGGGAAATTTCCAAATCGAACAGGTATTATTGATGCCAAATGACTTTAAAATGCATAAGGCATCAAAATTTGATGCTATCTCGAAAAAAATTTTTTAACGAAAATTGACTTTTTTTGACGATTTTTGTTCAAAGGGAATTTCAAAATCGACTTTGTATTTTCGATGCCAAATGACTTTAAACTGCATGAAACGTCGAGATTTGATGCAAACTCGAAAATTTTTTTTGACGAAAATCGACTTTTTTCGACTTTTTTTGTTCAAAGGAGGGGAAATTTCCAAATCGAACAGGTATTATTGATGCCAAATGACTTTAAAATGCATAAGGCATCAAAATTTGATGCTATCTCGAAAAAAAATTTTTAACGAAAATTGACGATTTTTGTTCAAAGGGGGGAGTAAAGGAAAATTTCAAAATCGACTTTGCATTTTCGATGCCAAATGACTTTAAACTGCATGAAACGTCGAGATTTGATGCAAACTCGAAAAAAAATTTTTGGCGAAAATCGACTTTTTTCGACTTTTTTTGTTCAAAGGAGGGGAAATTTCCAAATCGAACAGGTATTATTGATGCCAAATGACTTTAAAATGCATAAGGCATCAAAATTTGATGCTATCTCGAAAAAATTTTTTTAACGAAAATTGACTTTTCTTGACGATTTTTGTTCAAAGGGGGGAGTAAAGGAAAATTTCAAAATCGACTTTGTATTTTCGATGCCAAATGACTTTAAACTGCATGAAACGTCGAGATTTGATGCAAACTCGAAAAAAAATTTTTGACGAAAATCTTTTCGACTTTTTTTGTTCAAAGGAGGGGAAATTTCCAAATCGAACAGGTATTATTGATGCCAAATGACTTTAAAATGCATAGGGCATCAAAATTTGAGGCTATCTCGAAAAAATTTTTTTAACGAAAATTGACTTTTTTGACGATTTTTGTTCAAAGGGGGGAGTAAAGGAAAATTTCAAAATCGACTTTGTATTTTCGATGCCAAATGACTTTAAACTGCATGAAACGTCGAGATTTGATACAAGCTCGAAAAAATTTTTTTGACGAAAATCGACTTTTTTCGACTTTTTTGTTCAAAGGAGGGGAAATTTCCAAATCGAACAGGTATTATTGATGTCAAATGACTTTAAAATGCATAAGGCATCAAAAAAGGCTATCTCGAAAAAAATTTTTTAACGAAAATTGACTTTTTTTGACGATTTTTGTTCAAAGGGGGGAGTAAAGGAAAATTTCAAAATCGACTTTGTATTTTCGATGCCAAATGACTTTAAACTGCATGAAACGTCGAGATTTGATGCAAGCTCGAAAAATTTTTTTTGACGAAAATCGACTTTTTTCGACTTTTTTTGTTCAAAGGAGGGGAAATTTCCAAATCGAACAGGTATTATTGATGTCAAATGACTTTAAAATGCATAAGGCATCAAAATTTGATGCTATCTCGAAAAAAATTTTTTAACGAAAATTGACTTTTTTTTGACGATTTTTGTTCAAAGGGGGGAGTAAAGGAAAATTTCAAAATCGACTTTGTATTTTCGATGCCAAATGACTTTAAACTGCATGAAACGTCGAGATTTGATGCAAACTCGAAATTTTTTTTTGACGAAAATCGACTTTTTCGACTTTTTTGTTCAAAGGAGGGGAAATTTTCGAAATCGAACAGGTATTATTGATGTCAAATGATTTTAAAATGCATAAGGCATCAAAATTTGATGCTATCTCGAAAATTTTTTTTAACGAAGAGTGACTTTTTTTGACGATTTTTGTTCAAAGGGGGGAGTAAAGGAAAATTTCAAAATTTGTATTTTCGATGCCAAATGACTTTAAACTGCATGAAACGTCGAGATTTGATGAAAACTCGAAAAAAAAATTTGACGAAAATCGACTTCTTTCGACTTTTTTTGTTCAAAGGAGGGGAAATTTCCAAATCGAACAGGTATTATTGATGCCAAATGACTTTAAAATGCATAAGGCATCAAAATTTGATGCTATCTCGAAAATTTTTTTTTAACGAAAATTGACTTTTTTTGACGATTTTTGTTCAAAGGGGGGAGTAAAGGAAAATTTCAAAATCGACTTTGTATTTTCGATGCCAAATGACTTTAAACTGCATGAAACGTCGAGATTTGATGCAAACTCGAAAAAAAAAATTTGACGAAAATCGACTTTTTTCGACTTTTTTTGTTCAAAGGAGGGGAAATTTCCAAATCGAACAGGTATTATTGATGTCAAATGACTTTAAAATGCATAAGGCATCAAAATTTGATGCTATCTCGAAAAAAATTTTTTAACGAAAATTGACTTTTTTTGACGCCTTTTGTTCAAAGGGGGGAGTAAAGGAAAATTTCAAAATCGACTTTGTATTTTCGATGCCAAATGACTTTAAACTGCATGAAACGTCGAGATTTGATGCAAGCTCGAAAAATTTTTTTTGACGAAAATCGACTTTTTTCGACTTTTTTTGTTCAAAGGAGGGGAAATTTCCAAATCGAACAGGTATTATTGATGTCAAATGACTTTAAAATGCATAAGGCATCAAAATTTGATGCTATCTCGAAAAAAAATTTTTAACGAAAATTGACTTTTTTTTGACGATTTTTGTTCAAAGGGGGGAGTAAAGGAAAATTTCAAAATCGACTTTGTATTTTCGATGCCAAATGACTTTAAACTGCATGAAACGTCGAGATTTGATGCAAACTCGAAATTTTTTTTTTGACGAAAATCGACTTTTTCGACTTTTTTTGTTCAAAGGAGGGGAAATTTCCAAATCGAACAGGTATTATTGATGCCAAATGACTTTAAAATGCATAAGGCATCAAAATTTGATGCTATCTCGAAAAATTTTTTTTAACGAAAATTGACTTTTTTTGACGATTTTTGTTCAAAGGGGGGAGTAAAGGAAAATTTCAAAATCGACTTTGTATTTTCGATGCCAAATGACTTTAAACTGCATGAAACGTCGAGATTTGATGCAAACTCGAAAAAAAAAATTTGACGAAAATCGACTTTTTTCGACTTTTTTTGTTCAAAGGAGGGGAAATTTCCAAATCGAACAGGTATTATTGATGCCAAATGACTTTAAAATGCATAAGGCATCAAAATTTGATGCTATCTCGAAAAAATTTTTTAACGAAAATTGACTTTTTTTGACGATTTTTGTTCAAAGGGGGGAGTAAAGGAAAATTTCAAAATCGACTTTGTATTTTCGATGCCAAATGACTTTAAACTGCATGAAACGTCGAGATTTGATGCAAACTCGAAAAAATTTTTTTGACGAAAATCGACTTTTTTCGACTTTTTTTGTTCAAAGGAGGGGAAATTTCCAAATCGAACAGGTATTATTGATGCCAAATGACTTTAAAATGCATAAGGCATCAAAATTTGATGCTATCTCGAAAAAAAATTTTTAACGAAAATTGACTTTTTTTGACGATTTTTGTTCAAAGGGGGGAGTAAAGGAAAATTTCAAAATCGACTTTGTATTTTCGATGCCAAATGACTTTAAACTGCATGAAACGTCGAGATTTGATGCAAACTCGAAAAAAAAAATTTTGACGAAAATCGACTTTTTTCGACTTTTTTTGTTCAAAGGAGGGGAAATTTCGAAATCGAACAGGTATTATTGATGTCAAATGACTTTAAAATGCATAAGGCATCAAAATTTGATGCTATCTCGAAAAAAATTTTTTACCGAAAATTGACTTTTTTTGACGATTTTTGTTCAAAGGGGGGAGTAAAGGAAAATTTCAAAATCGACTTTGTATTTTCGATGCCAAATGACTTTAAACTGCATGAAACGTCGAGATTTGATGCAAACTCGAAAAAATTTTTTTGACGAAAATCGACTTTTTTCGACTTTTATTGTTCAAAGGAGGGGAAATTTCCAAATCGAACGGGTATTATTGATGCCAAATGACTTTAAAATGCATAAGGCATCAAAATTTGATGCTATCTCGAAAAAAATTTTTTAACGAAAATTGACTTTTTTTGACGATTTTTGTTCAAAGGGGGGAGTAAAGGAAAATTTCAAAATCGACTTTGTATTTTTGATGCCAAATGACTTTAAACTGCATGAAACGTCGAGATTTGATGTAAACTCGAAAAAAATTTTTTGACGAAAATCGACTTTTTTTGTTCAAAGGAGGGGAAATTTCCAAATCGAACAGGTATTATTGATGCCAAATGACTTTAAAATGCATAAGGCATCAAAATTTGATGCTATCTCGAAAAATTTTTTTTAACGAAAATTGACTTTTTTTGACGATTTTTGTTCAAAGGGGGGAGTAAAGGAAAATTTCAAAATCGGCTTTGTATTTTTGATGCCAAATGACTTTAAACTGCATGAAACGTCGAGATTTGATGCAAACTCGAAAAATTTTTTTTGACGAAAATTGACTTTTATCGACTTTTTTTGTTCAAAGGAGGGGAAATTTCCAAATCGAACAGGTATTATTGATGCCAAATGACTTTAAAATGCATAAGGCATCAAAATTTGATGCTATCTCGAAAAAATTTTTTTAACGAAAATTGACTTTTTTTGACGATTTTTGTTCAAAGGGGGGAGTAAAGGAAAATTTCAAAATCGACTTTGTATTTTCGATGCCAAATGACTTTAAACTGCATGAAACGTCGAGATTTGATGCAAACTCGAAAAAAATTTTTTGACGAAAATTGACTTTTTTCGACTTTTTTTGTTCAAAGGAGGGGAAATTTCCAAATCGAACAGGTATTATTGATGCCAAATGACTTTAAAATGCATAAGGCATCAAAATTTGATGCTATCTCGAAAAAATTTTTTTAACGAAAATTGACTTTTTTTGACGATTTTTGTTCAAAGGGGGGAAGGAGTAAAGGAAAATTTCAAAATCGACTTTGTATTTTCGATGCCAAATGACTTTAAACTGCATGAAACGTCGAGATTTGATGCAAACTCGAAAAATTTTTGATGCTATCTCGAAAAAATTTTTTTAACGAAAATTGACTTTTTTTGACGATTTTTGTTCAAAGGGGGGAGTAAAGGAAAATTTCAAAATCGACTTTGTATTTTTGATGCCAAATGACTTTAAACTGCATGAAACGTCGAGATTTGATGCAAACTCGAAAAATTTTTTTTGACGAAAATCGACTTTTTTTGTTCAAAGGAGGGGAAATTTCCAAATCGAACAGGTATTATTGATGCCAAATGACTTTAAAATGCATAAGGCATCAAAATTTGATGCTATCTCGAAAAAAAATTTTTAACGAAAATTGACTTTTTTGACGATTTTTGTTCAAAGGGGGGAGTAAAGGAAAATTTCAAAATCGACTTTGTATTTTCGATGCCAAATGACTTTAAACTGCATGAAACGTCGAGATTTGATGCAAACTCGAAAAAATTTTTTTGACGAAAATCGACTTTTTTCGACTTTTTTTGTTCAGAGGGGAAATTTCCAAATCGAACAGGTATCATTGATGCCAAATGACTTTAAAATGCATAAGGCATCAAAATTTGATGCTATTTCGAAAATTTTTTTTAACGAAAATTGACTTTTTTTGACGATTTTTGTTCAAAGGGGGGAGTAAAGGAAAATTTCAAAATCGACTTTGTATTTTTGATGCCAAATGTCTTTAAACTGCATGAAACGTCGAGATTTGATGCAAACTCGAAAAATTTTTTTTGACGAAAATCGACTTTTTTTGTTCAAAGGAGGGGAAATTTCCAAATCGAACAGGTATTATTGATGCCAAATGACTTTAAAATGCATAAGGCATCAAAATTTGATGCTATCTCGAAAAAATTTTTTTAACGAAAATTGACTTTTTTTGACGATTTTTGTTCAAAGGGGGGAGTAAAGGAAAATTTCAAAATCGACTTTGTATTTTCGATGCTAAATGACTTTAAACTGCATGAAACGTCGAGATTTGATGTAAACTCGAAAAAATTTTTTTGGCGAAAATCGACTTTTTTCGACTTTTTTTGTTCAAAGGAGGGGAAATTTCCAAATCGAACAGGTATTATTGATGCCAAATGACTTTAAAATGCATAAGGCATCAAAATTTGATGCTATCTCGAAAAAAAATTTTTAACGAAAATTGACTTTTTTTGACGATTTTTGTTCAAAGGGGGGAGTAAAGAAAAATTTCAAAATCGACTTTGTATTTTTGATGCCAAATGACTTTAAACTGCATGAAACGTCGAGATTTGATGCAAACTCGAAAAATTTTTTTTGACGAAAATTGACTTTTTTCGACTTTTTTTGTTCAAAGGAGGGGAAATTTCCAAATCGAACAGGTATTATTGATGCCAAATGACTTTAAAATGCATAAGGCATCAAAATTTTATGCTATCTCGAAAATTTTTTTTAACGAAAATTGACTTTTTTTGACGATTTTTGTTCAAAGGGGGGAGTAAAGGAAAACTTCAAAATCGACTTTGTATTTTTGATGCCAAATGACTTTAAACTGCATGAAACTTCGAGATTTGATGCAAACTCGAAAAAATTTTTTTGACGAAAATCGACTTTTTTCGACTTTTTTTGTTCAAAGGAGGGGAAATTTCCAAATCGAACAGGTATTATTGATGCCAAATGACTTTAAAATGCATAAGGCATCAAAATTTGATGCTATCTCGAAAAATTTTTTTTAACGAAAATTGACTTTTTTTGACGATTTTTGTTCAAAGGGGGGAGTAAAGGAAAATTTCAAAATCGACTTTGTATTTTCGATGCCAAATGACTTTAAACTGCATGAAACGTCGAGATTTGATGCAAACTCGAAAATTTTTTTTTGACGAAAATCGACTTTTTTCGACTTTTTTTGTTCAAAGGAGGGGAAATTTCCAAATCGAACAGGTATTATTGATGCCAAATGACTTTAAAATGCATAAGGCATCAAAATTTGATGCAATCTCGAAAATTTTTTTTTAACGAAAATTGACTTTTTTTGACGATTTTTGTTCAAAGGGGGGAGTAAAGGAAAATTTCAAAATCGACTTTGTATTTTTGATGCCAAATGACTTTAAACTGCATGAAACGTCGAGATTTGATGTAAACTCGAAAAAATTTTTTTGACGAAAATCGACTTTTTTCGACTTTTTTTGTTCAAAGGAGGGGAAATTTCCAAATCGAACAGGTATTATTGATGCCAAATGACTTTAAAATGCATAAGGCATCAAAATTTGATGCTATCTCGAAAAATTTTTTTTAACGAAAATTGACTTTTTTTTGACGATTTTTGTTCAAAGGGGGGAGTAAAGGAAAATTTCAAAATCGAGTTTGTATTTTCGATGCCAAATGACTGCACTGCATGAAACGTCGAGATTTGATGCAAACTCGAAAAATTTTTTTTGACGAAAATTGACTTTTTTCGACTTTTTTTGTTCAAAGGAGGAAAAATTTCCAAATCGAACAGGTATTATTGTTGTCAAATGACTTTAAAATGCATAAGGCTTAAAAATTTGATGCTATCTCGAAAATTTTTTTTTAACGAAAATTGACTTTTTTTGACGATTTTTGTTCAAAGGGGGGAGTAAAGGAAAATTTCAAAATCGACTTTGTAGTTTCGATGCCAAATGACTTTAAACTGCATGAAACGTCGAGATTTGATGCAAACTCGAAAATTTTTTTTTGACGAAAATCGACTTTTTTCGACTTTTTTTGTTCAAAGGAGGGGAAATTTCCAAATCGAACAGGTATTATTGATGCCAAATGACTTTAAAATGCATAAGGCATCAAAATTTGATGCTATATCGAAAAAATTTTTTTAACGAAAATTGACTTTTTTTGACGATTTTTGTTCAAAGGGGGGAGTAGAGGAAAATTTCAAAATCGACTTTGTATTTTCGATGCCAAATGACTTTAAACTGCATGAAACGTCGAGATTTGATGCAAACTCGAAAAAAAAATTTTGACGAAAATCGACTTTTTTTGTTCAAAGGAGGGGAAATTCCAAATCGAACAGGTATTATTGATGCCAAATGACTTTAAAATGCATAAGGCATCAAAATTTGATGCTATCTCGAAAAATTTTTTTAACGAAAATTGACTTTTTTGACGATTTTTGTTCAAAGGGGGGAGTAAAGGAAAATTTCAAAATCGACTTTGTATTTTCGATGCCAAATGACTTTAAACTGCATGAAACGTCGAGATTTGATGCAAACTCGAAAAAAATTTTTTGACGAAAATCGACTTTTTTCGACTTTTTTTGTTCAAAGGAGGGGAAATTTCCAAATCGAACAGGTATTATTGATGTCAAATGACTTTAAAATGCATAAGGCATCAAAATTTGATGCTATCTCGAAAAAATTTTTTTAACGAAAATTGACTTTTTTTGACGATTTTTGTTCAAAGTGGGGAGTAAAGGAAAATTTCAAAATCGACTTTGTATTTTCGATGCCAAATGACTTTAAACTGCATGAAACGTCGAGATTTGATGCAAACTCGAAAAAAAAATTTTGACGGAAATCGACTTTTTTCGACTTTTTTTGTTCAAAGGAGGGGAAATTTCCAAATCGAACAGGTATTATTGATGCCAAATGACTTTAAAATGCATAAGGCATCAAAATTTGATGCTATCTCGAAAAAATTTTTTTAACGAAAATTGACTTTTTTTGACGATTTTTGTTCAAAGGGGGGAGTAAAGGAAAATTTCAAAATCGACTTTGTATTTTCGATGCCAAATGACTTTAAACTGCATGAAACGTCGAGATTTGATGCAAACTCGAAAAATTTTTTTTGACGAAAATTGACTTTTTTCGACTTTTTTTGTTCAAAGGAGGGGAAATTTCCAAATCGAACAGGTATTATTGATGCCAAATGACTTTAAAATGCATAAGGCATCAAAATTTTATGCTATCTCGAAAATTTTTTTTAACGAAAATTGACTTTTTTTGACGATTTTTGTTCAAAGGGGGGAGTAAAGGAAAATTTCAAAATCGACTTTGTATTTTTGATGCCAAATGACTTTAAACTGCATGAAACTTCGAGATTTGATGCAAACTCGAAAAAATTTTTTTGACGAAAATCGACTTTTTTCGACTTTTTTTGTTCAAAGGAGGGGAAATTTCCAAATCGAACAGGTATTATTGATGCCAAATGACTTTAAAATGCATAAGGCATCAAAATTTGATGCTATCTCGAAAATTTTTTTTTAACGAAAATTGACTTTTTTTGACGATTTTTGTTCAAAGGGGGGAGTAAAGGAAAATTTCAAAATCGACTTTGTATTTTCGATGCCAAATGACTTTAAACTGCATGAAACGTCGAGATTTGATGCAAACTCGAAAATTTTTTTTTGACGAAAATCGACTTTTTTCGACTTTTTTTGTTCAAAGGAGGGGAAATTTCCAAATCGAACAGGTATTATTGATGCCAAATGACTTTAAAATGCATAAGGCATCAAAATTTGATGCAATCTCGAAAATTTTTTTTTAACGAAAATTGACTTTTTTTGACGATTTTTGTTCAAAGGGGGGAGTAAAGGAAAATTTCAAAATCGACTTTGTATTTTTGATGCCAAATGACTTTAAACTGCATGAAACGTCGAGATTTGATGTAAACTCGAAAAAATTTTTTTGACGAAAATCGACTTTTTTCGACTTTTTTTGTTCAAAGGAGGGGAAATTTCCAAATCGAACAGGTATTATTGATGCCAAATGACTTTAAAATGCATAAGGCATCAAAATTTGATGCTATCTCGAAAAATTTTTTTTAACGAAAATTGACTTTTTTTTGACGATTTTTGTTCAAAGGGGGGAGTAAAGGAAAATTTCAAAATCGAGTTTGTATTTTCGATGCCAAATGACTGCACTGCATGAAACGTCGAGATTTGATGCAAACTCGAAAAATTTTTTTTGACGAAAATTGACTTTTTTCGACTTTTTTTGTTCAAAGGAGGAAAAATTTCCAAATCGAACAGGTATTATTGTTGTCAAATGACTTTAAAATGCATAAGGCTTAAAAATTTGATGCTATCTCGAAAATTTTTTTTTAACGAAAATTGACTTTTTTTGACGATTTTTGTTCAAAGGGGGGAGTAAAGGAAAATTTCAAAATCGACTTTGTAGTTTCGATGCCAAATGACTTTAAACTGCATGAAACGTCGAGATTTGATGCAAACTCGAAAATTTTTTTTTGACGAAAATCGACTTTTTTCGACTTTTTTTGTTCAAAGGAGGGGAAATTTCCAAATCGAACAGGTATTATTGATGCCAAATGACTTTAAAATGCATAAGGCATCAAAATTTGATGCTATATCGAAAAAAATTTTTTAACGAAAATTGACTTTTTTTGACGATTTTTGTTCAAAGGGGGGAGTAGAGGAAAATTTCAAAATCGACTTTGTATTTTCGATGCCAAATGACTTTAAACTGCATGAAACGTCGAGATTTGATGCAAACTCGAAAAAAATTTTTTGACGAAAATCGACTTTTTTCGACTTTTTTTGTTCAAAGGAGGGGAAATTTCCAAATCGAACAGGTATTATTGATGTCAAATGACTTTAAAATGCATAAGGCATCAAAATTTGATGCTATCTCGAAAAAATTTTTTTAACGAAAATTGACTTTTTTTGACGATTTTTGTTCAAAGGGGGGAGTAAAGGAAAATTTCAAAATCGACTTTGTATTTTCGATGCCAAATGACTTTAAACTGCATGAAACGTCGAGATTTGATGCAAACTCGAAAAAAAAATTTTGACGGAAATCGACTTTTTTCGACTTTTTTTGTTCAAAGGAGGGGAAATTTCCAAATCGAACAGGTATTATTGATGCCAAATGACTTTAAAATGCATAAGGCATCAAAATTTGATGCTATCTCGAAAAAATTTTTTTAACGAAAATTGACTTTTTTTGACGATTTTTGTTCAAAGGGGGGAGTAAAGGAAAATTTCAAAATCGACTTTGTATTTTCGATGCCAAATGACTTTAAACTGCATGAAACGTCGAGATTTGATGCAAACTCGAAAAATTTTTTTTGACGAAAATCGACTTTTTTCGACTTTTTTTGTTCAAAGGAGGGGAAATTTCCAAATCGAACAGGTATTATTGATGCCAAATGACTTTAAAATGCATAAGGCATCAAAATTTGATGCTATCTCGAAAAAAATTTTTAACGAAAATTGACTTTTTTTGACGATTTTTGTTCAAAATCGACTTTGTATTTTCGATGCCAAATGACTTTAAACTGCATGAAACGTCGAGATTTGATGCAAACTCGAAAAATTTTTTTTGGCGAAAATCGACTTTTTTCGACTTTTTTTGTTCAAAGGAGGGGAAATTTCCAAATCGAACAGGTATTATTGATGCCAAATGACTTTAAAATGCATAAGGCATCAAAATTTGATGCTATCTCGAAAATTTTTTTTTAACGAAAATTGACTTTTCTTGACGATTTTTGTTCAAAGGGGGGAGTAAAGGAAAATTTCAAAATCGACTTTGTATTTTCGATGCCAAATGACTTTAAACTGCATGAAACGTCGAGATTTGATGCAAACTCGAAAAAATTTTTTTGACGAAAATCGACTTTTTTCGACTTTTGTTGTTCAAAGGAGGGGAAATTTCCAAATCGAACAGGTATTATTGATGCCAAATGACTTTAAAATGCATAAGGCATCAAAATTTGATGCTATCTCGAAAAAATTTTTTTAACGAAAATTGACTTTTTCTGACGATTTTTGTTCAAAGGGGGGAGTAAAGGAAAATTTCAAAATCGACTTTGTATTTTCGATGCCAAATGACTTTAAACTGCATGAAACGTCGAGATTTGATGCAAACTCGAAAAAATTTTTTTGACGAAAATCGACTTTTTTCGACTTTTTTTGTTCAAAGGAGGGGAAATTTCCAAATCGAACAGGTATTATTGATGTCAAATGACTTTAAAATGCATAAGGCATCAAAATTTGATGCTATCTCGAAAAAATTTTTTTTAACGAAAATTGACTTTTTTTGACGATTTTTGTTCAAAGGGGGGAGTAAAGGAAAATTTCAAAGTCGACTTTGTATTTTCGATGCCAAATGACTTTAAACTGCATGAAACGTCGAGATTTGATGCAAACTCGAAAAATTTTTTTTGACGAAAATCGACTTTTTTTGTTCAAAGGAGGGGAAATTTCCAAATCGAACAGGTATTATTGATGCCAAATGACTTTAAAATGCATAAGGCATCAAAATTTGATGCAATCTCGAAAAAATTTTTTTAACGAAAATTGACTTTTTTTGACGATTTTTGTTCAAAGGGGGGAGTAAAGGAAAATTTCAAAATCGACTTTGTATTTTCGATGCCAAATGACTTTAAACTGCATGAAACGTCGAGATTTGATGTAAACTCGAAAAAATTTTTTTGACGAAAATCGACTTTTTTCGACTTTTTTTGTTCAAAGGAGGGGAAATTTCCAAATCGAACAGGTATTATTGATGCCAAATGACTTTAAAATGCATAAGGCATCAAAATTTGATGCTATCTCGAAAATTTTTTTTTAACGAAAATTGACTTTTTTTTGACGATTTTTGTTCAAAGGGAAATTTCAAAATCGACTTTGTATTTTCGATGCCAAATGACTTTAAACTGCATGAAACGTCGAGATTTGATGCAAACTCGAAAAAAATTTTTTGACGAAAATTGACTTTTTTCGACTTTTTTTGTTCAAAGGAGGGGAAATTCCAAATCGAACAGGTATTATTGATGCCAAATGACTTTAAAATGCATAAGGCATCAAAATTTGATGCTATCTCGAAAAATTTTTTTAACGAAAATTGACTTTTTTTGACGATTTTTGTTCAAAGGGGGGAGTAAAGGAAAATTTCAAAATCGACTTTGTATTTTCGATGCCAAATGACTTTAAACTGCATGAAACGTCGAGATTTGATGTAAACTCGAAAAAAAATTTTTGACGAAAATCGACTTTTTTCGACTTTTTTTGTTCAAAGGAGGGGAAATTTCCAAATCGAACAGGTATTATTGATGCCAAATGACTTTAAAATGCATAAGGCATCAAAATTTGATGCTATCTCGAAAAATTTTTTTAACGAAAATTGACTTTTTTTGACGATTTTTGTTCAAAGGGGGGAGTAAAGGAAAATTTCAAAATCGACTTTGTATTTTTGATGCCAAATGACTTTAAACTGCATGAAACGTCGAGATTTGATGTAAACTCGAAAAAAATTTTTTGACGAAAATCGACTTTTTTCGACTTTTTTTGTTCAAAGGAGGGGAAATTTCCAAATCGAACAGGTATTATTGATGCCAAATGACTTTAAAATGCATAAGGCATCAAAATTTGATGCTATCTCGAAAATTTTTTTTTAACGAAAATTGACTTTTTTTGACGATTTTTGTTCAAAGGGGGGAGTAAAGGAAAATTTCAAAATCGACTTTGTATTTTCGATGCCAAATGACTTTAAACTGCATGAAACGTCGAGATTTGATGCAAACTCGAAAAAAATTTTTTGACGAAAATCGACTTTTTTCGACTTTTTTTGTTCAAAGGAGGGGAAATTTCCAAATCGAACAGGTATTATTGATGTCAAATGACTTTAAAATGCATAAGGCATCAAAATTTGATGCTATCTCGAAAAATTTTTTTTAACGAAAATTGACTTTTTTTGACGATTTTTGTTCAAAGGGGGGAGTAAAGGAAAATTTCAAAATCGACTTTGTATTTTCGATGCCAAATGACTTTAAACTGCATGAAACGTCGAGATTTGATGCAAACTCGAAAAAAAAATTTTGACGAAAATCGACTTTTTTCGACTTTTTTTGTTCAAAGGAGGGGAAATTTCCAAATCGAACAGGTATTATTGATGCCAAATGACTTTAAAATGCATAAGGCATCAAAATTTGATGCTATCTCGAAAAAAAATTTTTAACGAAAATTGACTTTTTTTGACGATTTTTGTTCAAAGGGGGGAGTAAAGGAAAATTTCAAAATCGACTTTGTATTTTCGATGCCAAATGACTTTAAACTGCATGAAACGTCGAGATTTGATGCAAACTCGAAAAATTTTTTTTGACGAAAATCGACTTTTTTCGACTTTTTTTGTTCAAAGGAGGGGAAATTTCCAAATCGAACAGGTATTATTGATGCCAAATGACTTTAAAATGCATAAGGCATCAAAATTTGATGCTATCTCGAAAAAAAATTTTTAACGAAAATTGACTTTTCTTGACGATTTTTGTTCAAAGGGGGGAGTAAAGGAAAATTTCAAAATCGACTTTGTATTTTCGATGCCAAATGACTTTAAACTGCATGAAACGTCGAGATTTGATGCAAACTCGAAAAATTTTTTTTGACGAAAATCGACTTTTTTCGACTTTTATTGTTCAAAGGAGGGGAAATTTCCAAATCGAACAGGTATTATTGATGCCAAATGACTTTAAAATGCATAAGGCATCAAAATTTGATGCTATCTCGAAAAATTTTTTTTAACGAAAATTGACTTTTTTTGACGATTTTTGTTCAAAGGGGGGAGTAAAGGAAAATTTCAAAATCGACTTTGTATTTTCGATGCCAAATGACTTTAAACTGCATGAAACGTCGAGATTTGATGCAAACTCGAAAAATTTTTTTTGACGAAAATCGACTTTTTTTGTTCAAAGGAGGGGAAATTTCCAAATCGAACAGGTATTATTGATGCCAAATGACTTTAAAATGCATAAGGCATCAAAATTTGATGCTATCTCGAAAAAAATTTTTTAACGAAAATTGACTTTTTTTGACGATTTTTGTTCAAAGGGGGGAGTAAAGGAAAATTTCAAAATCGACTTTGTATTTTCGATGCCAAATGACTTTAAACTGCATGAAACGTCGAGATTTGATGCAAGCTCGAAAAAATTTTTTTGACGAAAATCGACTTTTTTCGACTTTTTTTGTTCAAAGGAGGGGAAATTTCCAAATCGAACAGGTATTATTGATGTCAAATGACTTTAAAATGCATAAGGCATCAAAATTTGATGCTATCTCGAAAAAAATTTTTTTAACGAAAATTGACTTTTTTTGACGATTTTTGTTCAAAGGGGGAGTAAAGGAAAATTTCAAAATCGACTTTGTATTTTCGATGCCAAATGACTTTAAACTGCATGAAACGTCGAGATTTGATGCAAACTCGAAAATTTTTTTTTGACGAAAATCGACTTTTTTCGACTTTTTTTGTTCAAAGGAGGGAAAATTTCCAAATCGAACAGGTATTATTGATGCCAAATGACTTTAAAATGCATAAGGCATCAAAATTTGATGCAATCTCGAAAAAATTTTTTAACGAAAATTGACTTTTTTTGACGATTTTTGTTCAAAGGGGGGAGTAAAGGAAAATTTCAAAATCGACTTTGTATTTTCGATGCCAAATGACTAAACTGCATGAAACGTCGAGATTTGATGTAAACTCGAAAAAAATTTTTTGACGAAAATCGACTTTTTTCGACTTTTTTTGTTCAAAGGAGGGGAAATTTCCAAATCGAACAGGTATTATTGATGCCAAATGACTTTAAAATGCATAAGGCATCAAAATTTGATGCTATCTCGAAAATTTTTTTTAACGAAAATTGACTTTTTTTGACGATTTTTGTTCAAAGGGGGGAGTAAAGGAAAATTTCAAAATCGACTTTGTATTTTTGATGCCAAATGACTTTAAACTGCATGAAACGTCGAGATTTGATGTAAACTCAAAAAAAAAATTTTTGACGAAAATCGACTTTTTTCGACTTTTTTTGTTCAAAGGAGGGGAAATTTCCAAATCGAACAGGTATTATTGATGCCAAATGACTTTAAAATGCATAAGGCATCAAAATTTGATGCTATCTCGAAAAATTTTTTTTAACGAAAATTGACTTTTTTTTGACGATTTTTGTTCAAAGGGGGGAGTAAAGGAAAATTTCAAAATCGACTTTGTATTTTCGATGCCAAATGACTTTAAACTGCATGAAACGTCGAGATTTGATGCAAACTCGAAAAATTTTTTTTGACGAAAATTGACTTTTTTCGACTTTTTTTGTTCAAAGGAGGGGAAATTTCCAAATCGAACAGGTATTATTGATGTCAAATGACTTTAAAATGCATAAGGCATCAAAATTTGATGCTATCTCGAAAAAATTTTTTTAACGAAAATTGACTTTTTTTGACGATTTTTGTTCAAAGGGGGGAGTAAAGGAAAATTTCAAAATCGACTTTGTATTTTCGATGCCAAATGACTTTAAACTGCATGAAACGTCGAGATTTGATGCAAACTCGAAAATTTTTTTTTGACGAAAATCGACTTTTTTCGACTTTTTTTGTTCAAAGGAGGGGAAATTTCGAAATCGAACAGGTATTATTGATGTCAAATGACTTTAAAATGCATAAGGCATCAAAATTTGATGCTATCTCGAAAAAAAATTTTTAACGAAAATTGACTTTTTTTGACGATTTTTGTTCAAAGGGGGGAGTAAAGGAAAATTTCAAAATCGACTTTGTATTTTCGATGCCAAATGACTTTAAACTGCATGAAACGTCGAGATTTGATGCAAACTCGAAATTTTTTTTTTGACGAATATCGACTTTTTTCGACTTTTTTTGTTCAAAGGAGGGGAAATTTCCAAATCGAACAGGTATTATTGATGCCAAATGACTTTAAAATGCATAAGGCATCAAAATTTGATGCTATCTCGAAAAAATTTTTTTAACGAAAATTGACTTTTTTTGACGATTTTTGTTCAAAGTGGGGAGTAAAGGAAAATTTCAAAATCGACTTTGTATTTTCGATGCCAAATGACTTTAAACTGCATGAAACGTCGAGATTTGATGCAAACTCGAAAAAATTTTTTTGACGAAAATCGACTTTTTTCGACTTTTTTTGTTCAAAGGAGGGGAAATTCCAAATCGAACAGGTATTATTGATGCCAAATGACTTTAAAATGCATAAGGCATCAAAATTTGATGCTATCTCGAAAATTTTTTTTAACGAAAATTCACTTTTTTTGACGATTTTTGTTCAAAAAGGGGAGTAAAGGAAAATTTCAAAATCGACTTTGTATTTTCGATGCCAAATGACTTTAAACTGCATGAAACGTCGAGATTTGATGCAAATTCGAAAAAAAATTTTTGACGAAAATCGACTTTTTTCGACTTTTTTTGTTCAAAGGAGGGGAAATTTCCAAATCGAACAGGTATTATTGATGTCAAATGACTTTAAAATGCATAAGGCATCAAAATTTGATGCTATCTCGAAAAATTTTTTTTAACGAAAATTGACTTTTTTTGACGATTTTTGTTCAAAGGGGGGAGTAAAGGAAAATTTCAAAATCGACTTTGTATTTTCGATGCCAAATGACTTTAAACTGCATGAAACGTCGAGATTTGATGCAAACTCGAAAAAAATTTTTTGACGAAAATCGACTTTTTTCGACTTTTTTTGTTCAAAGGAGGGGAAATTTCCAAATCGAACAGGTATTATTGATGCCAAATGACTTTAAAATGCATAAGGCATCAAAATTTGATGCTATCTCGAAAATTTTTTTTTAACGAAAATTGACTTTTTTTGACGATTTTTGTTCAAAGGGGGGAGTAAAGGAAAATTTCAAAATCGACTTTGTATTTTCGATGCCAAATGACTTTAAACTGCATGAAACGTCGAGATTTGATGCAAACTCGAAAAATTTTTTTTGACGAAAATCGACTTTTTTCGACTTTTTTTGTTCAAAGGAGGGGAAATTTCCAAATCGAACAGGTATTATTGATGCCAAATGACTTTAAAATGCATAAGGCATCAAAATTTGATGCTATCTCGAAAAAAAATTTTTAACGAAAATTGACTTTTCTTGACGATTTTTGTTCAAAGGGGGGAGTAAAGGAAAATTTCAAAATCGACTTTGTATTTTCGATGCCAAATGACTTTAAACTGCATGAAACGTCGAGATTTGATGCAAACTCGAAAAAAATTTTTTGACGAAAATCGACTTTTTTCGACTTTTATTGTTCAAAGGAGGGGAAATTTCCAAATCGAACAGGTATTATTGATGCCAAATGACTTTAAAATGCATAAGGCATCAAAATTTGATGCTATCTCGAAAACATTTTTTTAACGAAAATTGACTTTTTTTGACGATTTTTGTTCAAAGGGGGGAGTAAAGGAAAATTTCAAAATCGACTTTGTATTTTCGATGCCAAATGACTTTAAACTGCATGAAACGTCGAGATTTGATGCAAACTCGAAAAAAATTTTTTGACGAAAATCGACTTTTTTCGACTTTTTTTGTTCAAAGGAGGGGAAATTTCCAAATCGAACAGGTATTATTGATGCCAAATGACTTTAAAATGCATAAGGCATCAAAATTTGATGCTATCTCGAAAATTTTTTTTTAACGAAAATTGACTTTTTTTGACGATTTTTGTTCAAAGGGGGGAGTAAAGGAAAATTTCAAAATCGACTTTGTATTTTCGATGCCAAATGACTTTAAACTGCATGAAACGTCGAGATTTGATGCAAGCTCGAAAAATTTTTTTTGACGAAAATCGACTTTTCGACTTTTTTTGTTCAAAGGAGGGGAAATTTTCAAATCGAACAGGTATTATTGATGTCAAATGACTTTAAAATGCATAAGGCATCAAAATTTGATGCTATCTCGAAAAAATTTTTTTTAACGAAAATTGACTTTTTTTGACGATTTTTGTTCAAAGGGGGGAGTAAAGGAAAATTTCAAAATCGACTTTGTATTTTCGATGCCAAATGACTTTAAACTGCATGAAACGTCGAGATTTGATGCAAACTCGAAAATTTTTTTTTGACGAAAATCGACTTTTTTCGACTTTTTTTGTTCAAAGGAGGGGAAATTTCCAAATCGAACAGGTATTATTGATGCCAAATGACTTTAAAATGCATAAGGCATCAAAATTTGATGCAATCTCGAAAAAAAATTTTTAACGAAAATTGACTTTTTTTGACGATTTTTGTTCAAAGGGGGGAGTAAAGGAAAATTTCAAAATCGACTTTGTATTTTCGATGCCAAATGACTTTAAACTGCATGAAACGTCGAGATTTGATGTAAACTCGAAAAATTTTTTTTGACGAAAATCGACTTTTTTCGACTTTTTTTGTTCAAAGGAGGGGAAATTCCAAATCGAACAGGTATTATTGATGCCAAATGACTTTAAAATGCATAAGGCATCAAAATTTGATGCTATCTCGAAAAAAATTTTTAACGAAAATTGACTTTTTTTGACGATTTTTGTTCAAAGGGGGGAGTAAAGGAAAATTTCAAAATCGACTTTGTATTTTCGATGCCAAATGACTTTAAACTGCATGAAACGTCGAGATTTGATGCAAATTCGAAAAAAATTTTTTGACGAAAATCGACTTTTTTCGACTTTTTTTGTTCAAAGGAGGGGAAATTTCCAAATCGAACAGGTATTATTGATGTCAAATGACTTTAAAATGCATAAGGCATCAAAATTTGATGCTATCTCGAAAAATTTTTTTTAACGAAAATTGACTTTTTTTGACGATTTTTGTTCAAAGGGGGCAGTAAAGGAAAATTTCAAAATCGACTTTGTATTTTCGATGCCAAATGACTTTAAACTGCATGAAACGTCGAGATTTGATGCAAACTCGAAAAAAAAATTTTGACGAAAATCGACTTTTTTCGACTTTTTTTGTTCAAAGGAGGGGAAATTTCCAAATCGAACAGGTATTATTGATGCCAAATGACTTTAAAATGCATAAGGCATCAAAATTTGATGCTATCTCGAAAAATTTTTTTTAACGAAAATTGACTTTTTTTGACGATTTTTGTTCAAAGGGGGGAGTAAAGGAAAATTTCAAAATCGACTTTGTATTTTCGATGCCAAATGACTTTAAACTGCATGAAACGTCGAGATTTGATGCAAACTCGAAAAAAATTTTTTGACGAAAATCGACTTTTTTCGACTTTTTTTGTTCAAAGGAGGGGAAATTTCCAAATCGAACAGGTATTATTGATGCCAAATGACTTTAAAATGCATAAGGCATCAAAATTTGATGCTATCTCGAAAATTTTTTTTTAACGAAAATTGACTTTTTTTGACGATTTTTGTTCAAAGGGGGGAGTAAAGGAAAATTTCAAAATCGACTTTGTATTTTCGATGCCAAATGACTTTAAACTGCATGAAACGTCGAGATTTGATGCAAACTCGAAAAAAAATTTTTGACGAAAATCGACTTTTTTCGACTTTTTGAACAATCAAAGGAGGGGAAATTTCCAAATCGAACAGGTATTATTGATGCCAAATGACTTTAAAATGCATAAGGCATCAAAATTTGATGCTATCTCGAAAAAAAATTTTTAACGAAAATTGACTTTTTTTGACGATTTTTGTTCAAAGTGGGGAGTAAAGGAAAATTTCAAAATCGACTTTGTATTTTCGATGCCAAATGACTTTAAACTGCATGAAACGTCGAGATTTGATGCAAACTCGAAAAATTTTTTTTGACGAAAATCGACTTTTTTCGACTTTTTTTGTTCAAAGGAGGGGAAATTCCAAATCGAACAGGTATTATTGATGCCAAATGACTTTAAAATGCATAAGGCATCAAAATTTGATGCTATCTCGAAAAAATTTTTTTAACGAAAATTGACTTTTTTTGACGATTTTTGTTCAAAGGGGGGAGTAAAGGAAAATTTCAAAATCGACTTTGTATTTTCGATGCCAAATGACTTTAAACTGCATGAAACGTCGAGATTTGATGCAAATTCGAAAAATTTTTTTTGACGAAAATCGACTTTTTTCGACTTTTTTTGTTCAAAGGAGGGGAAATTTCCAAATCGAACAGGTATTATTGATGTCAAATGACTTTAAAATGCATAAGGCATCAAAATTTGATGCTATCTCCAAAATTTTTTTTTAACGAAAATTGACTTTTTTTGACGATTTTTGTTCAAAGGGAATTTCAAAATCGACTTTGTATTTTCGATGCCAAATGACTTTAAACTGCATGAAACGTCGAGATTTGATGCAAACTCGAAAATTTTTTTTGACGAAAATCGACTTTTTTCGACTTTTTTTGTTCAAAGGAGGGGAAATTTCCAAATCGAACAGGTATTATTGATGCCAAATGACTTTAAAATGCATAAGGCATCAAAATTTGATGCTATCTCGAAAAAAAATTTTTAACGAAAATTGACGATTTTTGTTCAAAGGGGGGAGTAAAGGAAAATTTCAAAATCGACTTTGCATTTTCGATGCCAAATGACTTTAAACTGCATGAAACGTCGAGATTTGATGCAAACTCGAAAAAAAATTTTTGGCGAAAATCGACTTTTTTCGACTTTTTTTGTTCAAAGGAGGGGAAATTTCCAAATCGAACAGGTATTATTGATGCCAAATGACTTTAAAATGCATAAGGCATCAAAATTTGATGCTATCTCGAAAAAATTTTTTTAACGAAAATTGACTTTTCTTGACGATTTTTGTTCAAAGGGGGGAGTAAAGGAAAATTTCAAAATCGACTTTGTATTTTCGATGCCAAATGACTTTAAACTGCATGAAACGTCGAGATTTGATGCAAACTCGAAAAAAAATTTTTGACGAAAATCGACTTTTTTCGACTTTTTTTGTTCAAAGGAGGGGAAATTTCCAAATCGAACAGGTATTATTGATGCCAAATGACTTTAAAATGCATAGGGCATCAAAATTTGAGGCTATCTCGAAAAATTTTTTTTAACGAAAATTGACTTTTTTGACGATTTTTGTTCAAAGGGGGGAGTAAAGGAAAATTTCAAAATCGACTTTGTATTTTCGATGCCAAATGACTTTAAACTGCATGAAACGTCGAGATTTGATACAAGCTCGAAAAATTTTTTTTGACGAAAATCGACTTTTTTCGACTTTTTTGTTCAAAGGAGGGGAAATTTCCAAATCGAACAGGTATTATTGATGTCAAATGACCTTAAAATGCATAAGGCATCAAAATTTGATGCTATCTCGAAAAAAATTTTTTAACGAAAATTGACTTTTTTTGACGATTTTTGTTCAAAGGGGGGAGTAAAGGAAAATTTCAAAATCGACTTTGTATTTTCGATGCCAAATGACTTTAAACTGCATGAAACGTCGAGATTTGATGCAAGCTCGAAAAATTTTTTTTGACGAAAATCGACTTTTTTCGACTTTTTTTGTTCAAAGGAGGGGAAATTTCCAAATCGAACAGGTATTATTGATGTCAAATGACTTTAAAATGCATAAGGCATCAAAATTTGATGCTATCTCGAAAAAAATTTTTTAACGAAAATTGACTTTTTTTTGACGATTTTTGTTCAAAGGGGGGAGTAAAGGAAAATTTCAAAATCGACTTTGTATTTTCGATGCCAAATGACTTTAAACTGCATGAAACGTCGAGATTTGATGCAAACTCGAAATTTTTTTTTGACGAAAATCGACTTTTTCGACTTTTTTGTTCAAAGGAGGGGAAATTTTCGAAATCGAACAGGTATTATTGATGTCAAATGATTTTAAAATGCATAAGGCATCAAAATTTGATGCTATCTCGAAAATTTTTTTTAACGAAGAGTGACTTTTTTTGACGATTTTTGTTCAAAGGGGGGAGTAAAGGAAAATTTCAAAATTTGTATTTTCGATGCCAAATGACTTTAAACTGCATGAAACGTCGAGATTTGATGAAAACTCGAAAAAAAAATTTGACGAAAATCGACTTCTTTCGACTTTTTTTGTTCAAAGGAGGGGAAATTTCCAAATCGAACAGGTATTATTGATGCCAAATGACTTTAAAATGCATAAGGCATCAAAATTTGATGCTATCTCGAAAATTTTTTTTTAACGAAAATTGACTTTTTTTGACGATTTTTGTTCAAAGGGGGGAGTAAAGGAAAATTTCAAAATCGACTTTGTATTTTCGATGCCAAATGACTTTAAACTGCATGAAACGTCGAGATTTGATGCAAACTCGAAAAAAAAAATTTGACGAAAATCGACTTTTTTCGACTTTTTTTGTTCAAAGGAGGGGAAATTTCCAAATCGAACAGGTATTATTGATGTCAAATGACTTTAAAATGCATAAGGCATCAAAATTTGATGCTATCTCGAAAAATTTTTTTTAACGAAAATTGACTTTTTTTGACGATTTTTGTTCAAAGGGGGGAGTAAAGGAAAATTTCAAAATCGACTTTGTATTTTCGATGCCAAATGACTTTAAACTGCATGAAACGTCGAGATTTGATGCAAGCTCGAAAAATTTTTTTTGACGAAAATCGACTTTTTTCGACTTTTTTTGTTCAAAGGAGGGGAAATTTCCAAATCGAACAGGTATTATTGATGTCAAATGACTTTAAAATGCATAAGGCATCAAAATTTGATGCTATCTCGAAAAAAATTTTTTAACGAAAATTGACTTTTTTTTGACGATTTTTGTTCAAAGGGGGGAGTAAAGGAAAATTTCAAAATCGACTTTGTATTTTCGATGCCAAATGACTTTAAACTGCATGAAACGTCGAGATTTGATGCAAACTCGAAATTTTTTTTGACGAAAATCGACTTTTTCGACTTTTTTTGTTCAAAGGAGGGGAAATTTCCAAATCGAACAGGTATTATTGATGCCAAATGACTTTAAAATGCATAAGGCATCAAAATTTGATGCTATCTCGAAAAATTTTTTTTAACGAAAATTGACTTTTTTTGACGATTTTTGTTCAAAGGGGGGAGTAAAGGAAAATTTCAAAATCGACTTTGTATTTTCGATGCCAAATGACTTTAAACTGCATGAAACGTCGAGATTTGATGCAAACTCGAAAAAAAAAATTTGACGAAAATCGACTTTTTTCGACTTTTTTTGTTCAAAGGAGGGGAAATTTCCAAATCGAACAGGTATTATTGATGCCAAATGACTTTAAAATGCATAAGGCATCAAAATTTGATGCTATCTCGAAAAATTTTTTTAACGAAAATTGACTTTTTTTGACGATTTTTGTTCAAAGGGGGGAGTAAAGGAAAATTTCAAAATCGACTTTGTATTTTCGATGCCAAATGACTTTAAACTGCATGAAACGTCGAGATTTGATGCAAACTCGAAAAAATTTTTTTGACGAAAATCGACTTTTTTCGACTTTTTTTGTTCAAAGGAGGGGAAATTTCCAAATCGAACAGGTATTATTGATGCCAAATGACTTTAAAATGCATAAGGCATCAAAATTTGATGCTATCTCGAAAAAAAATTTTTAACGAAAATTGACTTTTTTTGACGATTTTTGTTCAAAGGGGGGAGTAAAGGAAAATTTCAAAATCGACTTTGTATTTTCGATGCCAAATGACTTTAAACTGCATGAAACGTCGAGATTTGATGCAAACTCGAAAAAAAAAATTTTGACGAAAATCGACTTTTTTCGACTTTTTTTGTTCAAAGGAGGGGAAATTTCGAAATCGAACAGGTATTATTGATGTCAAATGACTTTAAAATGCATAAGGCATCAAAATTTGATGCTATCTCGAAAAAAATTTTTTACCGAAAATTGACTTTTTTTGACGATTTTTGTTCAAAGGGGGGAGTAAAGGAAAATTTCAAAATCGACTTTGTATTTTCGATGCCAAATGACTTTAAACTGCATGAAACGTCGAGATTTGATGCAAACTCGAAAAAATTTTTTTGACGAAAATCGACTTTTTTCGACTTTTATTGTTCAAAGGAGGGGAAATTTCCAAATCGAACGGGTATTATTGATGCCAAATGACTTTAAAATGCATAAGGCATCAAAATTTGATGCTATCTCGAAAAAAAATTTTTAACGAAAATTGACTTTTTTTGACGATTTTTGTTCAAAGGGGGGAGTAAAGGAAAATTTCAAAATCGACTTTGTATTTTTGATGCCAAATGACTTTAAACTGCATGAAACGTCGAGATTTGATGTAAACTCGAAAAAAATTTTTTGACGAAAATCGACTTTTTTTGTTCAAAGGAGGGGAAATTTCCAAATCGAACAGGTATTATTGATGCCAAATGACTTTAAAATGCATAAGGCATCAAAATTTGATGCTATCTCGAAAAATTTTTTTTAACGAAAATTGACTTTTTTTGACGATTTTTGTTCAAAGGGGGGAGTAAAGGAAAATTTCAAAATCGGCTTTGTATTTTTGATGCCAAATGACTTTAAACTGCATGAAACGTCGAGATTTGATGCAAACTCGAAAATTTTTTTTTGACGAAAATTGACTTTTATCGACTTTTTTTGTTCAAAGGAGGGGAAATTTCCAAATCGAACAGGTATTATTGATGCCAAATGACTTTAAAATGCATAAGGCATCAAAATTTGATGCTATCTCGAAAAAATTTTTTTAACGAAAATTGACTTTTTTTGACGATTTTTGTTCAAAGGGGGGAGTAAAGGAAAATTTCAAAATCGACTTTGTATTTTCGATGCCAAATGACTTTAAACTGCATGAAACGTCGAGATTTGATGCAAACTCGAAAAAATTTTTTTGACGAAAATTGACTTTTTTCGACTTTTTTTGTTCAAAGGAGGGGAAATTTCCAAATCGAACAGGTATTATTGATGCCAAATGACTTTAAAATGCATAAGGCATCAAAATTTTATGCTATCTCGAAAAAATTTTTTAACGAAAATTGACTTTTTTTGACGATTTTTGTTCAAAGGGGGGAGTAAAGGAAAATTTCAAAATCGACTTTGTATTTTTGATGCCAAATGACTTTAAACTGCATGAAACTTCGAGATTTGATGCAAACTCGAAAAAATTTTTTTGACGAAAATCGACTTTTTTCGACTTTTTTTGTTCAAAGGAGGGGAAATTTCCAAATCGAACAGGTATTATTGATGCCAAATGACTTTAAAATGCATAAGGCATCAAAATTTGATGCTATCTCGAAAAAATTTTTTTAACGAAAATTGACTTTTTTTGACGATTTTTGTTCAAAGGGGGGAGTAAAGGAAAATTTCAAAATCGACTTTGTATTTTCGATGCCAAATGACTTTAAACTGCATGAAACGTCGAGATTTGATGCAAACTCGAAAAATTTTTGATGCTATCTCGAAAAAAATTTTTTAACGAAAATTGACTTTTTTTGACGATTTTTGTTCAAAGGGGGGAGTAAAGGAAAATTTCAAAATCGACTTTGTATTTTTGATGCCAAATGACTTTAAACTGCATGAAACGTCGAGATTTGATGCAAACTCGAAAAAATTTTTTTGACGAAAATCGACTTTTTTTGTTCAAAGGAGGGGAAATTTCCAAATCGAACAGGTATTATTGATGCCAAATGACTTTAAAATGCATAAGGCATCAAAATTTGATGCTATCTCGAAAAAAATTTTTTAACGAAAATTGACTTTTTTGACGATTTTTGTTCAAAGGGGGGAGTAAAGGAAAATTTCAAAATCGACTTTGTATTTTCGATGCCAAATGACTTTAAACTGCATGAAACGTCGAGATTTGATGCAAACTCGAAAAAATTTTTTTGACGAAAATCGACTTTTTTCGACTTTTTTTGTTCAGAGGGGAAATTTCCAAATCGAACAGGTATCATTGATGCCAAATGACTTTAAAATGCATAAGGCATCAAAATTTGATGCTATCTCGAAAATTTTTTTTAACGAAAATTGACTTTTTTTGACGATTTTTGTTCAAAGGGGGGAGTAAAGGAAAATTTCAAAATCGACTTTGTATTTTTGATGCCAAATGTCTTTAAACTGCATGAAACGTCGAGATTTGATGCAAACTCGAAAAAATTTTTTTGACGAAAATCGACTTTTTTTGTTCAAAGGAGGGGAAATTTCCAAATCGAACAGGTATTATTGATGCCAAATGACTTTAAAATGCATAAGGCATCAAAATTTGATGCTATCTCGAAAAATTTTTTTTAACGAAAATTGACTTTTTTTGACGATTTTTGTTCAAAGGGGGGAGTAAAGGAAAATTTCAAAATCGACTTTGTATTTTCGATGCTAAATGACTTTAAACTGCATGAAACGTCGAGATTTGATGTAAACTCGAAAAAATTTTTTTGGCGAAAATCGACTTTTTTCGACTTTTTTTGTTCAAAGGAGGGGAAATTTCCAAATCGAACAGGTATTATTGATGCCAAATGACTTTAAAATGCATAAGGCATCAAAATTTGATGCTATCTCGAAAAAAAAATTTTAACGAAAATTGACTTTTTTTGACGATTTTTGTTCAAAGGGGGGAGTAAAGAAAAATTTCAAAATCGACTTTGTATTTTTGATGCCAAATGACTTTAAACTGCATGAAACGTCGAGATTTGATGCAAACTCGAAAAATTTTTTTTGACGAAAATTGACTTTTTTCGACTTTTTTTGTTCAAAGGAGGGGAAATTTCCAAATCGAACAGGTATTATTGATGCCAAATGACTTTAAAATGCATAAGGCATCAAAATTTGATGCTATCTCGAAAATTTTTTTTTAACGAAAATTGACTTTTTTTGACGATTTTTGTTCAAAGGGGGGAGTAAAGGAAAATTTCAAAATCGACTTTGTATTTTCGATGCCAAATGACTTTAAACTGCATGAAACGTCGAGATTTGATGCAAACTCGAAAATTTTTTTTTGACGAAAATCGACTTTTTTCGACTTTTTTTGTTCAAAGGAGGGGAAATTTCCAAATCGAACAGGTATTATTGATGCCAAATGACTTTAAAATGCATAAGGCATCAAAATTTGATGCAATCTCGAAAATTTTTTTTTAACGAAAATTGACTTTTTTTGACGATTTTTGTTCAAAGGAGTAAAGGAAAATTTCAAAATCGACTTTGTATTTTCGATGCCAAATGACTGCACTGCATGAAACGTCGAGATTTGATGCAAACTCGAAAAAAATTTTTTGACGAAAATTGACTTTTTTCGACTTTTTTTGTTCAAAGGAGGAAAAATTTCCAAATCGAACAGGTATTATTGTTGTCAAATGACTTTAAAATGCATAAGGCTTAAAAATTTGATGCTATCTCGAAAATTTTTTTTTAACGAAAATTGACTTTTTTTGACGATTTTTGTTCAAAGGGGGGAGTAAAGGAAAATTTCAAAATCGACTTTGTATTTTCGATGCCAAATGACTTTAAACTGCATGAAACGTCGAGATTTGATGCAAACTCGAAAATTTTTTTTTGACGAAAATCGACTTTTTTCGACTTTTTTTGTTCAAAGGAGGGGAAATTTCCAAATCGAACAGGTATTATTGATGCCAAATGACTTTAAAATGCATAAGGCATCAAAATTTGATGCTATATCGAAAAATTTTTTTTAACGAAAATTGACTTTTTTTGACGATTTTTGTTCAAAGGGGGGAGTAGAGGAAAATTTCAAAATCGACTTTGTATTTTCGATGCCAAATGACTTTAAACTGCATGAAACGTCGAGATTTGATGCAAACTCGAAAAAAAAATTTTGACGAAAATCGACTTTTTTTGTTCAAAGGAGGGGAAATTCCAAATCGAACAGGTATTATTGATGCCAAATGACTTTAAAATGCATAAGGCATCAAAATTTGATGCTATCTCGAAAAATTTTTTTAACGAAAATTGACTTTTTTGACGATTTTTGTTCAAAGGGGGGAGTAAAGGAAAATTTCAAAATCGACTTTGTATTTTCGATGCCAAATGACTTTAAACTGCATGAAACGTCGAGATTTGATGCAAACTCGAAAAAATTTTTTTGACGAAAATCGACTTTTTTCGACTTTTTTTGTTCAAAGGAGGGGAAATTTCCAAATCGAACAGGTATTATTGATGTCAAATGACTTTAAAATGCATAAGGCATCAAAATTTGATGCTATCTCGAAAAAATTTTTTTAACGAAAATTGACTTTTTTTGACGATTTTTGTTCAAAGGGGGGAGTAAAGGAAAATTTCAAAATCGACTTTGTATTTTCGATGCCAAATGACTTTAAACTGCATGAAACGTCGAGATTTGATGCAAACTCGAAAAAAAATTTTTGACGGAAATCGACTTTTTTCGACTTTTTTTGTTCAAAGGAGGGGAAATTTCCAAATCGAACAGGTATTATTGATGCCAAATGACTTTAAAATGCATAAGGCATCAAAATTTGATGCTATCTCGAAAAAATTTTTTTAACGAAAATTGACTTTTTTTGACGATTTTTGTTCAAAGGGGGGAGTAAAGGAAAATTTCAAAATCGACTTTGTATTTTCGATGCCAAATGACTTTAAACTGCATGAAACGTCGAGATTTGATGCAAACTCGAAAAATTTTTTTTGACGAAAATCGACTTTTTTCGACTTTTTTTGTTCAAAGGAGGGGAAATTTCCAAATCGAACAGGTATTATTGATGCCAAATGACTTTAAAATGCATAAGGCATCAAAATTTGATGCTATCTCGAAAAAAATTTTTAACGAAAATTGACTTTTTTTGACGATTTTTGTTCAAAATCGACTTTGTATTTTCGATGCCAAATGACTTTAAACTGCATGAAACGTCGAGATTTGATGCAAACTCGAAAAAATTTTTTTGGCGAAAATCGACTTTTTTCGACTTTTTTTGTTCAAAGGAGGGGAAATTTCCAAATCGAACAGGTATTATTGATGCCAAATGACTTTAAAATGCATAAGGCATCAAAATTTGATGCTATCTCGAAAATTTTTTTTTAACGAAAATTGACTTTTCTTGACGATTTTTGTTCAAAGGGGGGAGTAAAGGAAAATTTCAAAATCGACTTTGTATTTTCGATGCCAAATGACTTTAAACTGCATGAAACGTCGAGATTTGATGCAAACTCGAAAAAATTTTTTTGACGAAAATCGACTTTTTTCGACTTTTGTTGTTCAAAGGAGGGGAAATTTCCAAATCGAACAGGTATTATTGATGCCAAATGACTTTAAAATGCATAAGGCATCAAAATTTGATGCTATCTCGAAAAAATTTTTTTTAACGAAAATTGACTTTTTCTGACGATTTTTGTTCAAAGGGGGGAGTAAAGGAAAATTTCAAAATCGACTTTGTATTTTCGATGCCAAATGACTTTAAACTGCATGAAACGTCGAGATTTGATGCAAACTCGAAAAAATTTTTTTGACGAAAATCGACTTTTTTCGACTTTTTTTGTTCAAAGGAGGGGAAATTTCCAAATCGAACAGGTATTATTGATGTCAAATGACTTTAAAATGCATAAGGCATCAAAATTTGATGCTATCTCGAAAAATTTTTTTTTAACGAAAATTGACTTTTTTTGACGATTTTTGTTCAAAGGGGGGAGTAAAGGAAAATTTCAAAGTCGACTTTGTATTTTCGATGCCAAATGACTTTAAACTGCATGAAACGTCGAGATTTGATGCAAACTCGAAAAATTTTTTTTGACGAAAATCGACTTTTTTTGTTCAAAGGAGGGGAAATTTCCAAATCGAACAGGTATTATTGATGCCAAATGACTTTAAAATGCATAAGGCATCAAAATTTGATGCAATCTCGAAAAAATTTTTTTAACGAAAATTGACTTTTTTTGACGATTTTTGTTCAAAGGGGGGAGTAAAGGAAAATTTCAAAATCGACTTTGTATTTTCGATGCCAAATGACTTTAAACTGCATGAAACGTCGAGATTTGATGTAAACTCGAAAAATTTTTTTTGACGAAAATCGACTTTTTTCGACTTTTTTTGTTCAAAGGAGGGGAAATTTCTAAATCGAACAGGTATTATTGATGCCAAATGACTTTAAAATG
The DNA here is from genome assembly GCF_030247195.1 of Topomyia yanbarensis. Taxonomy (NCBI): domain Eukaryota; kingdom Metazoa; phylum Arthropoda; class Insecta; order Diptera; family Culicidae; genus Topomyia; species Topomyia yanbarensis. Next base: position 108,521,576 of record NC_080670.1, on the reverse strand, counting down.
CATAAGGCATCAAAATTTGATGCTATCTCGAAAAATTTTTTTAACGAAAATTGACTTTTTTTGACGATTTTTGTTCAAAGGGGGGAGTAAAGGAAAATTTCAAAATCGACTTTGTATTTTTGATGCCAAATGACTTTAAACTGCATGAAACGTCGAGATTTGATGTAAACTCGAAAAAAAATTTTTGACGAAAATCGACTTTTTTCGACTTTTTTGTTCAAAGGAGGGGAAATTTCCAAATCGAACAGGTATTATTGATGCCAAATGACTTTAAAATGCATAAGGCATCAAAATTTGATGCTATCTCGAAAAATTTTTTTTAACGAAAATTGACTTTTTTTGACGATTTTTGTTCAAAGGGGGGAGTAAAGGAAAATTTCAAAATCGACTTTGTATTTTCGATGCCAAATGACTAAACTGCATGAAACGTCGAGATTTGATGCAAACTCGAAAATTTTTTTTTGACGAAAATCGACTTTTTTCGACTTTTTTTGTTCAAAGGAGGGGAAATTTCCAAATCGAACAGGTATTATTGATGTCAAATGACTTTAAAATGCATAAGGCATCAAAATTTGATGCTATCTCGAAATTTTTTTTTTAACGAAAATTGACTTTTTTTGACGATTTTTGTTCAAAGGGGGGAGTAAAGGAAAATTTCAAAATCGACTTTGTATTTTCGATGCCAAATGACTTTAAACTGCATGAAACGTCGAGATTTGATGCAAACTGGAAAAAATTTTTTTGACGAAAATCGACTTTTTTCGACTTTTTTTGTTCAAAGGAGGGGAAATTTCCAAATCGAACAGGTATTATTGATGCCAAATGACTTTAAAATGCATAAGGCATCAAAATTTGATGCTATCTCGAAAAAAATTTTTTAACGAAAATTGACTTTTTTTGACGATTTTTGTTCAAAGGGGGGAGTAAAGGAAAATTTCAAAATCGACTTTGTATTTTCGATGCCAAATGACTTTAAACTGCATGAAACGTCGAGATTTGATGCAAACTCGAAAAAAATTTTTTGACGAAAATCGACTTTTTTCGACTTTTTTTGTTCAAAGGAGGGGAAATTTCCAAATCGAACAGGTATTATTGATGCCAAATGACTTTAAAATGCATAAGGCATCAAAATTTGATGTTATCTCGAAAAAATTTTTTTAACGAAAATTGACTTTTTTTTGACGATTTTTGTTCAAAGGGGGGAGTAAAGGAAAATTTCAAAATCGACTTTGTATTTTCGATGCCAAATGACTTTAAACTGCATGAAACGTCGAGATTTGATGCAACCTCGAAAAATTTTTTTTGACGAAAATTGACTTTTTTCGACTTTTTTTGTTCAAAGGAGGGGAAATTTCCAAATCGAACAGGTATTATTGATGTCAAATGACTTTAAAATGGCATCAAAATTTGCTATCTCGAAAAATTTTTTTTAACGAAAATTGACTTTTTTTGACGATTTTTGTTCAAAGGGGGGAGTAAAGGAAAATTTCAAAATCGACTTTGTATTTTCGATGCCAAATGACTTTAAACTGCATGAAACGTCGAGATTTGATGCAAACTCGAAAAAAATTTTTTGACGAAAAAATTTTTTCGACTTTTTTTGTTCAAAGGAGGGGAAATTTCCAAATCGAACAGGTATTATTGATGCCAAATGACTTTAAAATGCATAAGGCATCAAAATTTGATGCTATCTCGAAATTTTTTTTTTAACGAAAATTGACTTTTTTTGACGATTTTTGTTCAAAGGGGGGAGTAAAGGAAAATTTCAAAATCGACTTTGTATTTTCGATGCCAAATGGCTTTAAACTGCATGAAACGTCGAGATTTGATGCAAACTCGAAAAATTTTTTTTGACGAAAATCGACTTTTTTCGACTTTTTTTGTTCAAAGGAGGGGAAATTTCCAAATCGAACAGGTATTATTGATGCCAAATGACTTTAAAATGCATAAGGCATCAAAATTTGATGCTATCTCGAAAATTTTTTTTTAACGAAAATTGACTTTTTTTGACGATTTTTGTTCAAAGGGGGGAGTAAAGGAAAATTTCAAAATCGACTTTGTATTTTCGATGCCAAATGACTTTAAACTGCATGAAACGTCGAGATTTGATGCAAACTCGAAAAAAATTTTTTGACGAAAATCGACTTTTTTCGACTTTTTTTGTTCAAAGGAGGGGAAATTTCCAAATCGAACAGGTATTATTGATGCCAAATGACTTTAAAATGCATAAGGCATCAAAATTTGATGCTATCTCGAAAATTTTTTTTTAACGAAAATTGACTTTTTTTGACGATTTTTGTTCAAAGGGGGGAGTAAAGGAAAATTTCAAAATCGACTTTGTATTTTCGATGCCAAATGACTTTAAACTGCATGAAACGTCGAGATTTGATGCAAACTCGAAAAAATTTTTTTGACGAAAATCGACTTTTTTTGTTCAAAGGAGGGGAAATTCCAAATCGAACAGGTATTATTGATGCCAAATGACTTTAAAATGCATAAGGCATCAAAATTTGATGCTATCTCGAAAAATTTTTTTTAACGAAAATTGACTTTTTTTGACGATTTTTGTTCAAAGGGGGGAGTAAAGGAAAATTTCAAAATCGACTTTGTATTTTCGATGCCAAATGACTTTAAACTGCATGAAACGTCGAGATTTGATGCATACTCGAAAATTTTTTTTTGACGAAAATCGACTTTTTTCGACTTTTTTTGTTCAAAGGAGGGGAAATTTCCAAATCGAACAGGTATTATTGATGTCAAATGACTTTAAAATGCATAAGGCATCAAAATTTGATGCTATCTCGAAAATTTTTTTTTAACGAAAATTGACTTTTTTTGACGATTTTTGTTCAAAGGGGGGAGTAAAGGAAAATTTCAAAATCGACTTTGTATTTTCGATGCCAAATGACTTTAAACTGCATGAAACGTCGAGATTTGATGCAAACTCGAAAAAATTTTTTTGACGAAAATCGACTTTTTTCGACTTTTTTTGTCCAAAGGAGGGGAAATTTCCAAATCGAACAGGTATTATTGATGCCAAATGACTTTAAAATGCATAAGGCATCAAAATTTGATGCTATCTCGAAAAATTTTTTTTAACGAAAATTGACTTTTTTTGACGATTTTTGTTCAAAGGGGGGAGTAAAGGAAAATTTCAAAATCGACTTTGTATTTTCCATGCCAAATGACTTTAAACTGCATGAAACGTCGAGATTTGATGCAAACTCGAAAAATTTTTTTTGACGAAAATCGACTTTTTTCGACTTTTTTTGTTCAAAGGAGGGGAAATTTCCAAATCGAACAGGTATTATTGATGCCAAATGACTTTAAAATGCATAAGGCATCAAAATTTGATGCTATCTCGAAAATTTTTTTTTAACGAAAATTGACTTTTTTTGACGATTTTTGTTCAAAGGGGGGAGTAAAGGAAAATTTCAAAATCGACTTTGTATTTTCGATGCCAAATGACTTTAAACTGCATGAAACGTCGAGATTTGATGCAAACTCGAAAAATTTTTTTTGACGAAAATCGACTTTTTTCGACTTTTTTTGTTCAAAGGAGGGGAAATTTCCAAATCGAACAGGTATTATTGATGCCAAATGACTTTAAAATGCATAAGGCATCAAAATTTGATGCTATCTCGAAAAATTTTTTTTAACGAAAATTGACTTTTTTTGACGATTTTTGTTCAAAGGGGGGAGTAAAGGAAAATTTCAAAATCGACTTTGTATTTTCGATGCCAAATGACTTTAAACTGCATGAAACGTCGAGATTTGATGCAAACTCGAAAAAATTTTTTTGACGAAAATCGACTTTTTTCGACTTTTTTTGTTCAAAGGAGGGGAAATTCCAAATCGAACAGGTATTATTGATGCCAAATGACTTTAAAATGCATAAGGCATCAAAATTTGATGCTATCTCGAAAAAATTTTTTTAACGAAAATTGACTTTTTTTGACGATTTTTTTTCAAAGGGGGGAGTAAAGGAAAATTTCAAAATCGACTTTGTATTTTCGATGCCAAATGACTTTAAACTGCATGAAACGTCGAGATTTGATGCAAACTCGAAAAAAAATTTTTGACGAAAATCGACTTTTTTCGACTTTTTTTGTTCAAAGGAGGGGAAATTTCCAAATCGAACAGGTATTATTGATGCCAAATGACTTTAAAATGCATAAGGCATCAAAATTTGATGCTATCTCGAAAAATTTTTTTTTAACGAAAATTGACTTTTTTTGACGATTTTTGTTCAAAGGGGGGAGTAAAGGAAAATTTCAAAATCGACTTTGTATTTTCGATGCCAAATGACTTTAAACTGCATGAAACGTCGAGATTTGATGCAAACTCGAAAAAAATTTTTTGACGAAAATCGACTTTTTTTGTTCAAAGGAGGGGAAATTCCAAATCGAACAGGTATTATTGATGCCAAATGACTTTAAAATGCATAAGGCATCAAAATTTGATGCTATCTCGAAAAATTTTTTTTAACGAAAATTGACTTTTTTTGACGATTTTTGTTCAAAGGGGGGAGTAAAGGAAAATTTCAAAATCGACTTTGTATTTTCGATGCCAAATGACTTTAAACTGCATGAAACGTCGAGATTTGATGCATACTCGAAAATTTTTTTTTTGACGAAAATCGACTTTTTTCGACTTTTTTTGTTCAAAGGAGGGGAAATTTCCAAATCGAACAGGTATTATTGATGTCAAATGACTTTAAAATGCATAAGGCATCAAAATTTGATGCTATCTCGAAAATTTTTTTTTAACGAAAATTGACTTTTTTTGACGATTTTTGTTCAAAGGGGGGAGTAAAGGAAAATTTCAAAATCGACTTTGTATTTTCGATGCCAAATGACTTTAAACTGCATGAAACGTCGAGATTTGATGCAAACTCGAAAAAATTTTTTTGACGAAAATCGACTTTTTTCGACTTTTTTTGTTCAAAGGAGGGGAAATTTCCAAATCGAACAGGTATTATTGATGCCAAATGACTTTAAAATGCATAAGGCATCAAAATTTGATGCTATCTCGAAAAATTTTTTTTAACGAAAATTGACTTTTTTTGACGATTTTTGTTCAAAGGGGGGAGTAAAGGAAAATTTCAAAATCGACTTTGTATTTTTGATGCCAAATGACTTTAAACTGCATGAAACTTCGAGATTTGATGTAAACTCGAAAAAAATTTTTTGACGAAAATCGACTTTTTTCGACTTTTTTGTTCAAAGGAGGGGAAATTTCCAAATCGAACAGGTATTATTGATGCCAAATGACTTTAAAATGCATAAGGCATCAAAATTTGATGCTATCTCGAAAAATTTTTTTTAACGAAAATTGACTTTTTTTGACGATTTTTGTTCAAAGGGGGGAGTAAAGGAAAATTTCAAAATCGACTTTGTATTTTCGATGCCAAATGACTAAACTGCATGAAACGTCGAGATTTGATGCAAACTCGAAAAATTTTTTTTGACGAAAATCGACTTTTTTCGACTTTTTTTGTTCAAAGGAGGGGAAATTTCCAAATCGAACAGGTATTATTGATGTCAAATGACTTTAAAATGCATAAGGCATCAAAATTTGATGCTATCTCGAAAATTTTTTTTTAACGAAAATTGACTTTTTTGACGATTTTTGTTCAAAGGGGGGAGTAAAGGAAAATTTCAAAATCGACTTTGTATTTTCGATGCCAAATGACTTTAAACTGCATGAAACGTCGAGATTTGATGCAAACTGGAAAAAATTTTTTTGACGAAAATCGACTTTTTTCGACTTTTTTTGTTCAAAGAAGGGGAAATTTCCAAATCGAACAGGTATTATTGATGCCAAATGACTTTAAAATGCATAAGGCATCAAAATTTGATGCTATCTCGAAAAAATTTTTTTAACGAAAATTGACTTTTTTTGACGATTTTTGTTCAAAGGGGGGAGTAAAGGAAAATTTCAAAATCGACTTTGTATTTTCGATGCCAAATGACTTTAAACTGCATGAAACGTCGAGATTTGATGCAAACTCGAAAAAATTTTTTTGACGAAAATCGACTTTTTTCGACTTTTTTTGTTCAAAGGAGGGGAAATTTCCAAATCGAACAGGTATTATTGATGCCAAATGACTTTAAAATGCATAAGGCATCAAAATTTGATGTTATCTCGAAAATTTTTTTTTAACGAAAATTGACTTTTTTTTGACGATTTTTGTTCAAAGGGGGGAGTAAAGGAAAATTTCAAAATCGACTTTGTATTTTCGATGCCAAATGACTTTAAACTGCATGAAACGTCGAGATTTGATGCAAACTCGAAAAATTTTTTTTGACGAAAATTGACTTTTTTCGACTTTTTTTGTTCAAAGGAGGGGAAATTTCCAAATCGAACAGGTATTATTGATGTCAAATGACTTTAAAATGGCATCAAAATTTGCTATCTCGAAAAATTTTTTTTAACGAAAATTGACTTTTTTTGACGATTTTTGTTCAAAGGGGGGAGTAAAGGAAAATTTCAAAATCGACTTTGTATTTTCGATGCCAAATGACTTTAAACTGCATGAAACGTCGAGATTTGATGCAAACTCGAAAAATTTTTTTTGACGAAAATCGACTTTTTTCGACTTTTTTTGTTCAAAGGAGGGGAAATTTCCAAATCGAACAGGTATTATTGATGCCAAATGACTTTAAAATGCATAAGGCATCAAAATTTGATGCTATCTCGAAAATTTTTTTTTAACGAAAATTGACTTTTTTTGACGATTTTTGTTCAAAGGGGGGAGTAAAGGAAAATTTCAAAATCGACTTTGTATTTTCGATGCCAAATGGCTTTAAACTGCATGAAACGTCGAGATTTGATGCAAACTCGAAAAATTTTTTTTGACGAAAATCGACTTTTTTCGACTTTTTTTGTTCAAAGGAGGGGAAATTTCCAAATCGAACAGGTATTATTGATGCCAAATGACTTTAAAATGCATAAGGCATCAAAATTTGATGCTATCTCGAAAAATTTTTTTTAACGAAAATTGACTTTTTTTGACGATTTTTGTTCAAAGGGGGGAGTAAAGGAAAATTTCAAAATCGACTTTGTATTTTCGATGCCAAATGACTTTAAACTGCATGAAACGTCGAGATTTGATGCAAACTCGAAAAAAAATTTTTGACGAAAATCGACTTTTTTCGACTTTTTTTGTTCAAAGGAGGGGAAATTTCCAAATCGAACAGGTATTATTGATGCCAAATGACTTTAAAATGCATAAGGCATCAAAATTTGATGCTATCTCGAAAAAATTTTTTTAACGAAAATTGACTTTTTTTGACGATTTTTGTTCAAAGGGGGGAGTAAAGGAAAATTTCAAAATCGACTTTGTATTTTCGATGCCAAATGACTTTAAACTGCATGAAACGTCGAGATTTGATGCAAACTCGAAAAAAAATTTTTGACGAAAATCGACTTTTTTTGTTCAAAGGAGGGGAAATTCCAAATCGAACAGGTATTATTGATGCCAAATGACTTTAAAATGCATAAGGCATCAAAATTTGATGCTATCTCGAAAAATTTTTTTTAACGAAAATTGACTTTTTTTGACGATTTTTGTTCAAAGGGGGGAGTAAAGGAAAATTTCAAAATCGACTTTGTATTTTCGATGCCAAATGACTTTAAACTGCATGAAACGTCGAGATTTGATGCAAACTCGAAAAATTTTTTTTGACGAAAATCGACTTTTTTCGACTTTTTTTGTTCAAAGGAGGGGAAATTTCCAAATCGAACAGGTATTATTGATGCCAAATGACTTTAAAATGCATAAGGCATCAAAATTTGATGCTATCTCGAAAATTTTTTTTTAACGAAAATTGACTTTTTTTGACGATTTTTGTTCAAAGGGGGGAGTAAAGGAAAATTTCAAAATCGACTTTGTATTTTCGATGCCAAATGGCTTTAAACTGCATGAAACGTCGAGATTTGATGCAAACTCGAAAAATTTTTTTTGACGAAAATCGACTTTTTTCGACTTTTTTTGTTCAAAGGAGGGGAAATTTCCAAATCGAACAGGTATTATTGATGCCAAATGACTTTAAAATGCATAAGGCATCAAAATTTGATGCTATCTCGAAAATTTTTTTTTAACGAAAATTGACTTTTTTTGACGATTTTTGTTCAAAGGGGGGAGTAAAGGAAAATTTCAAAATCGACTTTGTATTTTCGATGCCAAATGACTTTAAACTGCATGAAACGTCGAGATTTGATGCAAACTCGAAAAAAATTTTTTGACGAAAATCGACTTTTTTCGACTTTTTTTGTTCAAAGGAGGGGAAATTTCCAAATCGAACAGGTATTATTGATGCCAAATGACTTTAAAATGCATAAGGCATCAAAATTTGATGCTATCTCGAAAAATTTTTTTTAACGAAAATTGACTTTTTTTGACGATTTTTGTTCAAAGGGGGGAGTAAAGGAAAATTTCAAAATCGACTTTGTATTTTCGATGCCAAATGACTTTAAACTGCATGAAACGTCGAGATTTGATGCAAACTCGAAAAAATTTTTTTGACGAAAATCGACTTTTTTCGACTTTTTTTGTTCAAAGGAGGGGAAATTCCAAATCGAACAGGTATTATTGATGCCAAATGACTTTAAAATGCATAAGGCATCAAAATTTGATGCTATCTCGAAAAAATTTTTTTAACGAAAATTGACTTTTTTTGACGATTTTTTTTCAAAGGGGGGAGTAAAGGAAAATTTCAAAATCGACTTTGTATTTTCGATGCCAAATGACTTTAAACTGCATGAAACGTCGAGATTTGATGCAAACTCGAAAAAAAATTTTTGACGAAAATCGACTTTTTTCGACTTTTTTTGTTCAAAGGAGGGGAAATTTCCAAATCGAACAGGTATTATTGATGCCAAATGACTTTAAAATGCATAAGGCATCAAAATTTGATGCTATCTCGAAAAATTTTTTTTAACGAAAATTGACTTTTTTTGACGATTTTTGTTCAAAGGGGGGAGTAAAGGAAAATTTCAAAATCGACTTTGAATTTTCGATGCCAAATGACTTTAAACTGCATGAAACGTCGAGATTTGATGCAAACTCGAAAAAATTTTTTGGACGAAAATCGACTTTTTTCGACTTTTTTTGTTCAAAGGAGGGGAAATTCCAAATCGAACAGGTATTATTGATGCCAAATGACTTTAAAATGCATAAGGCATCAAAATTTGATGCTATCTCGAAAAATTTTTTTTAACGAAAATTGACTTTTTTTGACGATTTTTTTTCAAAGGGGGGAGTAAAGGAAAATTTCAAAATCGACTTTGTATTTTCGATGCCAAATGACTTTAAACTGCATGAAACGTCGAGATTTGATGCAAACTCGAAAAAAAATTTTTGACGAAAATCGACTTTTTTCGACTTTTTTTGTTCAAAGGAGGGGAAATTTCCAAATCGAACAGGTATTATTGATGCCAAATGACTTTAAAATGCATAAGGCATCAAAATTTGATGCTATCTCGAAAAATTTTTTTTAACGAAAATTGACTTTTTTTGACGATTTTTGTTCAAAGGGGGGAGTAAAGGAAAATTTCAAAATCGACTTTGTATTTTCGATGCCAAATGACTTTAAACTGCATGAAACGTCGAGATTTGATGCAAACTCGAAAAAATTTTTTTGACGAAAATCGACTTTTTTTGTTCAAAGGAGGGGAAATTCCAAATCGAACAGGTATTATTGATGCCAAATGACTTTAAAATGCATAAGGCATCAAAATTTGATGCTATCTCGAAAATTTTTTTTTAACGAAAATTGACTTTTTTTGACGATTTTTGTTCAAAGGGGGGAGTAAAGGAAAATTTCAAAATCGACTTTGTATTTTCGATGCCAAATGACTTTAAACTGCATGAAACGTCGAGATTTGATGCATACTCGAAAATTTTTTTTTTGACGAAAATCGACTTTTTTCGACTTTTTTTGTTCAAAGGAGGGGAAATTTCCAAATCGAACAGGTATTATTGATGTCAAATGACTTTAAAATGCATAAGGCATCAAAATTTGATGCTATCTCGAAAATTTTTTTTTAACGAAAATTGACTTTTTTTGACGATTTTTGTTCAAAGGGGGGAGTAAAGGAAAATTTCAAAATCGACTTTGTATTTTCGATGCCAAATGACTTTAAACTGCATGAAACGTCGAGATTTGATGCAAACTCGAAAAAATTTTTTTGACGAAAATCGACTTTTTTCGACTTTTTTTGTTCAAAGGAGGGGAAATTTCCAAATCGAACAGGTATTATTGATGCCAAATGACTTTAAAATGCATAAGGCATCAAAATTTGATGCTATCTCGAAAAATTTTTTTTAACGAAAATTGACTTTTTTTGACGATTTTTGTTCAAAGGGGGGAGTAAAGGAAAATTTCAAAATCGACTTTGTATTTTTGATGCCAAATGACTTTAAACTGCATGAAACGTCGAGATTTGATGTAAACTCGAAAAAAATTTTTTGACGAAAATCGACTTTTTTCGACTTTTTTGTTCAAAGGAGGGGAAATTTCCAAATCGAACAGGTATTATTGATGCCAAATGACTTTAAAATGCATAAGGCATCAAAATTTGATGCTATCTCGAAAAATTTTTTTTAACGAAAATTGACTTTTTTTGACGATTTTTGTTCAAAGGGGGGAGTAAAGGAAAATTTCAAAATCGACTTTGTATTTTCGATGCCAAATGACTAAACTGCATGAAACGTCGAGATTTGATGCAAACTCGAAAAATTTTTTTTGACGAAAATCGACTTTTTTCGACTTTTTTTGTTCAAAGGAGGGGAAATTTCCAAATCGAACAGGTATTATTGATGTCAAATGACTTTAAAATGCATAAGGCATCAAAATTTGATGCTATCTCGAAAAAAAATTTTTAACGAAAATTGACTTTTTTTGACGATTTTTGTTCAAAGGGGGGAGTAAAGGAAAATTTCAAAATCGACTTTGTATTTTCGATGCCAAATGACTAAACTGCATGAAACGTCGAGATTTGATGCAAACTGGAAAAAATTTTTTTGACGAAAATCGACTTTTTTCGACTTTTTTTGTTCAAAGGAGGGGAAATTTCCAAATCGAACAGGTATTATTGATGCCAAATGACTTTAAAATGCATAAGGCATCAAAATTTGATGCTATCTCGAAAAAATTTTTTTAACGAAAATTGACTTTTTTTGACGATTTTTGTTCAAAGGGGGGAGTAAAGGAAAATTTCAAAATCGACTTTGTATTTTCGATGCCAAATGACTTTAAACTGCATGAAACGTCGAGATTTGATGCAAACTCGAAAAAATTTTTTTGACGAAAATCGACTTTTTTCGACTTTTTTTGTTCAAAGGAGGGGAAATTTCCAAATCGAACAGGTATTATTGATGCCAAATGACTTTAAAATGCATAAGGCATCAAAATTTGATGTTATCTCGAAAAATTTTTTTTAACGAAAATTGACTTTTTTTTGACGATTTTTGTTCAAAGGGGGGAGTAAAGGAAAATTTCAAAATCGACTTTGTATTTTCGATGCCAAATGACTTTAAACTGCATGAAACGTCGAGATTTGATGCAACCTCGAAAAATTTTTTTTGACGAAAATTGACTTTTTTCGACTTTTTTTGTTCAAAGGAGGGGAAATTTCCAAATCGAACAGGTATTATTGATGTCAAATGACTTTAAAATGGCATCAAAATTTGCTATCTCGAAAAATTTTTTTTAACGAAAATTGACTTTTTTTGACGATTTTTGTTCAAAGGGGGGAGTAAAGGAAAATTTCAAAATCGACTTTGTATTTTCGATGCCAAATGACTTTAAACTGCATGAAACGTCGAGATTTGATGCAAACTCGAAAAATTTTTTTTGACGAAAATCGACTTTTTTCGACTTTTTTTGTTCAAAGGAGGGGAAATTTCCAAATCGAACAGGTATTATTGATGCCAAATGACTTTAAAATGCATAAGGCATCAAAATTTGATGCTATCTCGAAAAATTTTTTTAACGAAAATTGACTTTTTTTGACGATTTTTGTTCAAAGGGGGGAGTAAAGGAAAATTTCAAAATCGACTTTGTATTTTCGATGCCAAATGGCTTTAAACTGCATGAAACGTCGAGATTTGATGCAAACTCGAAAAATTTTTTTTGACGAAAATCGACTTTTTTCGACTTTTTTTGTTCAAAGGAGGGGAAATTTCCAAATCGAACAGGTATTATTGATGCCAAATGTCTTTAAAATGCATAAGGCATCAAAATTTGATGCTATCTCGAAAAATTTTTTTTAACGAAAATTGACTTTTTTTGACGATTTTTGTTCAAAGGGGGGAGTAAAGGAAAATTTCAAAATCGACTTTGTATTTTCGATGCCAAATGACTTTAAACTGCATGAAACGTCGAGATTTGATGCAAACTCGAAAAAAATTTTTTGACGAAAATCGACTTTTTTCGACTTTTTTTGTTCAAAGGAGGGGAAATTTCCAAATCGAACAGGTATTATTGATGCCAAATGACTTTAAAATGCATAAGGCATCAAAATTTGATGCTATCTCGAAAAATTTTTTTTAACGAAAATTGACTTTTTTTGACGATTTTTGTTCAAAGGGGGGAGTAAAGGAAAATTTCAAAATCGACTTTGTATTTTCGATGCCAAATGACTTTAAACTGCATGAAACGTCGAGATTTGATGCAAACTCGAAAAAAATTTTTTGACGAAAATCGACTTTTTTTGTTCAAAGGAGGGGAAATTCCAAATCGAACAGATATTATTGATGCCAAATGACTTTAAAATGCATAAGGCATCAAAATTTGATGCTATCTCGAAAAATTTTTTTTAACGAAAATTGACTTTTTTTGACGATTTTTGTTCAAAGGGGGGAGTAAAGGAAAATTTCAAAATCGACTTTGTATTTTCGATGCCAAATGACTTTAAACTGCATGAAACGTCGAGATTTGATGCATACTCGAAAATTTTTTTTTGACGAAAATCGACTTTTTTCGACTTTTTTTGTTCAAAGGAGGGGAAATTTCCAAATCGAACAGGTATTATTGATGTCAAATGACTTTAAAATGCATAAGGCATCAAAATTTGATGCTATCTCGAAATTTTTTTTTTTAACGAAAATTGACTTTTTTTGACGATTTTTGTTCAAAGGGGGGAGTAAAGGAAAATTTCAAAATCGACTTTGTATTTTCGATGCCAAATGACTTTAAACTGCATGAAACGTCGAGATTTGATGCAAACTCGAAAAAATTTTTTTGACGAAAATCGACTTTTTTCGACTTTTTTTGTCCAAAGGAGGGGAAATTTCCAAATCGAACAGGTATTATTGATGCCAAATGACTTTAAAATGCATAAGGCATCAAAATTTGATGCTATCTCGAAAAAATTTTTTTAACGAAAATTGACTTTTTTTGACGATTTTTGTTCAAAGGGGGGAGTAAGGGAAAATTTCAAAATCGACTTTGCATTTTCGATGCCAAATGACTTTAAACTGCATGAAACGTCGAGATTTGATGCAAACTCGAAAAAAATTTTTTGACGAAAATCGACTTTTTTCGACTTTTTTTGTTCAAAGGAGGGGAAATTTCCAAATCGAACAGGTATTATTGATGCCAAATGACTTTAAAATGCATAAGGCATCAAAATTTGATGCTATCTCGAAATTTTTTTTTTAACGAAAATTGACTTTTTTTGACGATTTTTGTTCAAAGGGGGGAGTAAAGGAAAATTTCAAAATCGACTTTGTATTTTCGATGCCAAATGACTTTAAACTGCATGAAACGTCGAGATTTGATGCAAACTCGAAAAATTTTTTTTGACGAAAATCGACTTTTTTCGACTTTTTTTGTTCAAAGGAGGGGAAATTTCCAAATCGAACAGGTATTATTGATGCCAAATGACTTTAAAATGCATAAGGCATCAAAATTTGATGCTATCTCGAAAAATTTTTTTAACGAAAATTGACTTTTTTTGACGATTTTTGTTCAAAGGGGGGAGTAAAGGAAAATTTCAAAATCGACTTTGTATTTTCGATGCCAAATGACTTTAAACTGCATGAAACGTCGAGATTTGATGCAAACTCGAAAAAATTTTTTTGACGAAAATCGACTTTTTTCGACTTTTTTTGTTCAAAGGAGGGGAAATTCCAAATCGAACAGGTATTATTGATGCCAAATGACTTTAAAATGCATAAGGCATCAAAATTTGATGCTATCTCGAAAAAATTTTTTTAACGAAAATTGACTTTTTTTGACGATTTTTTTTCAAAGGGGGGAGTAAAGGAAAATTTCAAAATCGACTTTGTATTTTCGATGCCAAATGACTTTAAACTGCATGAAACGTCGAGATTTGATGCAAACTCGAAAATTTTTTTTTGACGAAAATCGACTTTTTTCGACTTTTTTTGTTCAAAGGAGGGGAAATTTCCAAATCGAACAGGTATTATTGATGCCAAATGACTTTAAAATGCATAAGGCATCAAAATTTGATGCTATCTCGAAAAATTTTTTTTAACGAAAATTGACTTTTTTTGACGATTTTTGTTCAAAGGGGGGAGTAAAGGAAAATTTCAAAATCGACTTTGTATTTTCGATGCCAAATGACTTTAAACTGCATGAAACGTCGAGATTTGATGCAAACTCGAAAAAAAATTTTTGACGAAAATCGACTTTTTTTGTTCAAAGGAGGGGAAATTCCAAATCGAACAGGTATTATTGATGCCAAATGACTTTAAAATGCATAAGGCATCAAAATTTGATGCTATCTCGAAAAATTTTTTTTAACGAAAATTGACTTTTTTGACGATTTTTGTTCAAAGGGGGGAGTAAAGGAAAATTTCAAAATCGACTTTGTATTTTCGATGCCAAATGACTTTAAACTGCATGAAACGTCGAGATTTGATGCATACTCGAAAATTTTTTTTTTGACGAAAATCGACTTTTTTCGACTTTTTTTGTTCAAAGGAGGGGAAATTTCCAAATCGAACAGGTATTATTGATGTCAAATGACTTTAAAATGCATAAGGCATCAAAATTTGATGCTATCTCGAAAATTTTTTTTTAACGAAAATTGACTTTTTTTGACGATTTTTGTTCAAAGGGGGGAGTAAAGGAAAATTTCAAAATCGACTTTGTATTTTCGATGCCAAATGACTTTAAACTGCATGAAACGTCGAGATTTGATGCAAACTCGAAAAATTTTTTTTGACGAAAATCGACTTTTTTCGACTTTTTTTGTTCAAAGGAGGGGAAATTTCCAAATCGAACAGGTATTATTGATGCCAAATGACTTTAAAATGCATAAGGCATCAAAATTTGATGCTATCTCGAAAAAATTTTTTTAACGAAAATTGACTTTTTTTGACGATTTTTGTTCAAAGGGGGGAGTAAAGGAAAATTTCAAAATCGACTTTGTATTTTCGATGCCAAATGACTTTAAACTGCATGAAACGTCGAGATTTGATGCAAACTCGAAAAATTTTTTTTGACGAAAATCGACTTTTTTTGTTCAAAGGAAGGGAAATTTCCAAATCGAACAGGTATTATTGATGCCAAATGACTTTAAAATGCATAAGGCATCAAAATTTGATGCTATCTCGAAAATTTTTTTTTAACGAAAATTGACTTTTTTTGACGATTTTTGTTCAAAGCGGGGAGTAAAGGAAAATTTAAAAATCGACTTTGTATTTTCGATGCCAAATGACTTTAAACTGCATGAAACGTCGAGATTTGATGCAAACTCGAAAAATTTTTTTTGACGAAAATCGACTTTTTTCGACTTTTTTTGTTCAAAGGAGGGGAAATTTCCAAATCGAACAGGTATTATTGATGCCAAATGACTTTAAAATGCATAAGGCATCAAAATTTGATGCTATCTCGAAAAAATTTTTTTAACGAAAATTGACTTTTTTTGACGATTTTTGTTCAAAGGGGGGAGTAAAGGAAAATTTCAAAATCGACTTTGTATTTTCGATGCCAAATGACTTTAAACTGCATGAAACGTCGAGATTTGATGCAAACTCGAAAAATTTTTTTTGACGAAAATCGACTTTTTTCGACTTTTTTTGTTCAAAGGAGGGGAAATTTCCAAATCGAACAGGTATTATTGATGCCAAATGACTTTAAAATGCATAAGGCATCAAAATTTGATGCTATCTCGAAAATTTTTTTTTAACGAAAATTGACTTTTTTTGACGATTTTTGTTCAAAGGGGGGAGTAAAGGAAAATTTCAAAATCGACTTTGTATTTTCGATGCCAAATGGCTTTAAACTGCATGAAACGTCGAGATTTGATGCAAACTCGAAAAATTTTTTTTGACGAAAATCGACTTTTTTCGACTTTTTTTGTTCAAAGGAGGGGAAATTTCCAAATCGAACAGGTATTATTGATGCCAAATGACTTTAAAATGCATAAGGCATCAAAATTTGATGCTATCTCGAAAATTTTTTTTTAACGAAAATTGACTTTTTTTGACGATTTTTGTTCAAAGGGGGGAGCAAAGGAAAATTTCAAAATCGACTTTGTATTTTCGATGCCAAATGACTTTAAACTGCATGAAACGTCGAGATTTGATGCAAACTCGAAAAAAATTTTTTGACGAAAATCGACTTTTTTCGACTTTTTTTGTTCAAAGGAGGGGAAATTTCCAAATCGAACAGGTATTATTGATGCCAAATGACTTTAAAATGCATAAGGCATCAAAATTTGATGCTATCTCGAAAATTTTTTTTAACGAAAATTGACTTTTTTTGACGATTTTTGTTCAAAGGGGGGAGTAAAGGAAAATTTCAAAATCGACTTTGTATTTTCGATGCCAAATGACTTTAAACTGCATGAAACGTCGAGATTTGATGCAAACTCGAAAACAATTTTTTGACGAAAATCGACTTTTTTCGACTTTTTTTGTTCAAAGGAGGGGAAATTCCAAATCGAACAGGTATTATTGATGCCAAATGACTTTAAAATGCATAAGGCATCAAAATTTGATGCTATCTCGAAAAAATTTTTTTAACGAAAATTGACTTTTTTTGACGATTTTTTTTCAAAGGGGGGAGTAAAGGAAAATTTCAAAATCGACTTTGTATTTTCGATGCCAAATGACTTTAAACTGCATGAAACGTCGAGATTTGATGCAAACTCGAAAAAAAAATTTTGACGAAAATCGACTTTTTTCGACTTTTTTTGTTCAAAGGAGGGGAAATTTCCAAATCGAACAGGTATTATTGATGCCAAATGACTTTAAAATGCATAAGGCATCAAAATTTGATGCTATCTCGAAAAATTTTTTTTAACGAAAATTGACTTTTTTTGACGATTTTTGTTCAAAGGGGGGAGTAAAGGAAAATTTCAAAATCGACTTTGTATTTTCGATGCCAAATGACTTTAAACTGCATGAAACGTCGAGATTTGATGCAAACTCGAAAAAAATTTTTTGACGAAAATCGACTTTTTTCGACTTTTTTTGTTCAAAGGAGGGGAAATTCCAAATCGAACAGGTATTATTGATGCCAAATGACTTTAAAATGCATAAGGCATCAAAATTTGATGCTATCTCGAAAAATTTTTTTTAACGAAAATTGACTTTTTTTGACGATTTTTTTTCAAAGGGGGGAGTAAAGGAAAATTTCAAAATCGACTTTGTATTTTCGATGCCAAATGACTTTAAACTGCATGAAACGTCGAGATTTGATGCAAACTCGAAAAAAATTTTTTGACGAAAATCGACTTTTTTTGTTCAAAGGAGGGGAAATTTCCAAATCGAACAGGTATTATTGATGCCAAATGACTTTAAAATGCATAAGGCATCAAAATTTGATGCTATCTCGAAAAATTTTTTTTAACGAAAATTGACTTTTTTTGACGATTTTTGTTCAAAGGGGGGAGTAAAGGAAAATTTCAAAATCGACTTTGTATTTTCGATGCCAAATGACTTTAAACTGCATGAAACGTCGAGATTTGATGCAAACTCGAAAAAAATTTTTTGACGAAAATCGACTTTTTTTGTTCAAAGGAGGGGAAATTCCAAATCGAACAGGTATTATTGATGCCAAATGACTTTAAAATGCATAAGGCATCAAAATTTGATGCTATCTCGAAAAATTTTTTTTAACGAAAATTGACTTTTTTTGACGATTTTTGTTCAAAGGGGGGAGTAAAGGAAAATTTCAAAATCGACTTTGTATTTTCGATGCCAAATGACTTTAAACTGCATGAAACGTCGAGATTTGATGCATACTCGAAAATTTTTTTTTTGACGAAAATCGACTTTTTTCGACTTTTTTTGTTCAAAGGAGGGGAAATTTCCAAATCGAACAGGTATTATTGATGTCAAATGACTTTAAAATGCATAAGGCATCAAAATTTGATGCTATCTCGAAAATTTTTTTTTAACGAAAATTGACTTTTTTTGACGATTTTTGTTCAAAGGGGGGAGTAAAGGAAAATTTCAAAATCGACTTTGTATTTTCGATGCCAAATGACTTTAAACTGCATGAAACGTCGAGATTTGATGCAAACTCGAAAAAATTTTTTTGACGAAAATCGACTTTTTTCGACTTTTTTTGTTCAAAGGAGGGGAAATTTCCAAATCGAACAGGTATTATTGATGCCAAATGACTTTAAAATGCATAAGGCATCAAAATTTGATGCTATCTCGAAAAATTTTTTTTAACGAAAATTGACTTTTTTTGACGATTTTTGTTCAAAGGGGGGAGTAAAGGAAAATTTCAAAATCGACTTTGTATTTTTGATGCCAAATGACTTTAAACTGCATGAAACGTCGAGATTTGATGTAAACTCGAAAAAATTTTTTTGACGAAAATCGACTTTTTTCGACTTTTTTGTTCAAAGGAGGGGAAATTTCCAAATCGAACAGGTATTATTGATGCCAAATGACTTTAAAATGCATAAGGCATCAAAATTTGATGCTATCTCGAAAAAATTTTTTTAACGAAAATTGACTTTTTTTGACGATTTTTGTTCAAAGGGGGGAGTAAAGGAAAATTTCAAAATCGACTTTGTATTTTCGATGCCAAATGACTAAACTGCATGAAACGTCGAGATTTGATGCAAACTCGAAAAATTTTTTTTGACGAAAATCGACTTTTTTCGACTTTTTTTGTTCAAAGGAGGGGAAATTTCCAAATCGAACAGGTATTATTGATGTCAAATGACTTTAAAATGCATAAGGCATCAAAATTTGATGCTATCTCGAAAAAATTTTTTTAACGAAAATTGACTTTTTTTGACGATTTTTGTTCAAAGGGGGGAGTAAAGGAAAATTTCAAAATCGACTTTGTATTTTCGATGCCAAATGACTTTAAACTGCATGAAACGTCGAGATTTGATGCAAACTGGAAAAAATTTTTTTGACGAAAATCGACTTTTTTCGACTTTTTTTGTTCAAAGGAGGGGAAATTTCCAAATCGAACAGGTATTATTGATGCCAAATGACTTTAAAATGCATAAGGCATCAAAATTTGATGCTATCTCGAAAAAAATTTTTTAACGAAAATTGACTTTTTTTGACGATTTTTGTTCAAAGGGGGGAGTAAAGGAAAATTTCAAAATCGACTTTGTATTTTCGATGCCAAATGACTTTAAACTGCATGAAACGTCGAGATTTGATGCAAACTCGAAAAAATTTTTTTGACGAAAATCGACTTTTTTCGACTTTTTTTGTTCAAAGGAGGGGAAATTTCCAAATCGAACAGGTATTATTGATGCCAAATGACTTTAAAATGCATAAGGCATCAAAATTTGATGTTATCTCGAAAAATTTTTTTTAACGAAAATTGACTTTTTTTTGACGATTTTTGTTCAAAGGGGGGAGTAAAGGAAAATTTCAAAATCGACTTTGTATTTTCGATGCCAAATGACTTTAAACTGCATGAAACGTCGAGATTTGATGCAACCTCGAAAAATTTTTTTTGACGAAAATTGACTTTTTTCGACTTTTTTTGTTCAAAGGAGGGGAAATTTCCAAATCGAACAGGTATTATTGATGTCAAATGACTTTAAAATGGCATCAAAATTTGCTATCTCGAAAAATTTTTTTTAACGAAAATTGACTTTTTTTGACGATTTTTGTTCAAAGGGGGGAGTAAAGGAAAATTTCAAAATCGACTTTGTATTTTCGATGCCAAATGACTTTAAACTGCATGAAACGTCGAGATTTGATGCAAACTCGAAAAATTTTTTTTGACGAAAATCGACTTTTTTCGACTTTTTTTGTTCAAAGGAGGGGAAATTTCCAAATCGAACAGGTATTATTGATGCCAAATGACTTTAAAATGCATAAGGCATCAAAATTTGATGCTATCTCGAAAATTTTTTTTAACGAAAATTGACTTTTTTTGACGATTTTTGTTCAAAGGGGGGAGTAAAGGAAAATTTCAAAATCGACTTTGTATTTTCGATGCCAAATGGCTTTAAACTGCATGAAACGTCGAGATTTGATGCAAACTCGAAAAAAATTTTTTGACGAAAATCGACTTTTTTCGACTTTTTTTGTTCAAAGGAGGGGAAATTTCCAAATCGAACAGGTATTATTGATGCCAAATGACTTTAAAATGCATAAGGCATCAAAATTTGATGCTATCTCGAAAAAAATTTTTTAACGAAAATTGACTTTTTTTGACGATTTTTGTTCAAAGGGGGGAGTAAAGGAAAATTTCAAAATCGACTTTGTATTTTCGATGCCAAATGACTTTAAACTGCATGAAACGTCGAGATTTGATGCAAACTCGAAAAAAAATTTTTGACGAAAATCGACTTTTTTCGACTTTTTTTGTTCAAAGGAGGGGAAATTTCCAAATCGAACAGGTATTATTGATGCCAAATGACTTTAAAATGCATAAGGCATCAAAATTTGATGCTATCTCGAAAAATTTTTTTTAACGAAAATTGACTTTTTTTGACGATTTTTGTTCAAAGGGGGGAGTAAAGGAAAATTTCAAAATCGACTTTGTATTTTCGATGCCAAATGACTTTAAACTGCATGAAACGTCGAGATTTGATGCAAACTCGAAAAATTTTTTTTGACGAAAATCGACTTTTTTTGTTCAAAGGAGGGGAAATTCCAAATCGAACAGGTATTATTGATGCCAAATGACTTTAAAATGCATAAGGCATCAAAATTTGATGCTATCTCGAAAAATTTTTTTTAACGAAAATTGACTTTTTTTGACGATTTTTGTTCAAAGGGGGGAGTAAAGGAAAATTTCAAAATCGACTTTGTATTTTCGATGCCAAATGACTTTAAACTGCATGAAACGTCGAGATTTGATGCATACTCGAAAATTTTTTTTTGACGAAAATCGACTTTTTTCGACTTTTTTTGTTCAAAGGAGGGGAAATTTCCAAATCGAACAGGTATTATTGATGTCAAATGACTTTAAAATGCATAAGGCATCAAAATTTGATGCTATCTCGAAATTTTTTTTTTAACGAAAATTGACTTTTTTTGACGATTTTTGTTCAAAGGGGGGAGTAAAGGAAAATTTCAAAATCGACTTTGTATTTTCGATGCCAAATGACTTTAAACTGCATGAAACGTCGAGATTTGATGCAAACTCGAAAAATTTTTTTTGACGAAAATCGACTTTTTTCGACTTTTTTTGTCCAAAGGAGGGGAAATTTCCAAATCGAACAGGTATTATTGATGCCAAATGACTTTAAAATGCATAAGGCATCAAAATTTGATGCTATCTCGAAAAAATTTTTTTAACGAAAATTGACTTTTTTTGACGATTTTTGTTCAAAGGGGGGAGTAAAGGAAAATTTCAAAATCGACTTTGCATTTTCGATGCCAAATGACTTTAAACTGCATGAAACGTCGAGATTTGATGCAAACTCGAAAAAAATTTTTTGACGAAAATCGACTTTTTTCGACTTTTTTTGTTCAAAGGAGGGGAAATTTCCAAATCGAACAGGTATTATTGATGCCAAATGACTTTAAAATGCATAAGGCATCAAAATTTGATGCTATCTCGAAAATTTTTTTTTAACGAAAATTGACTTTTTTTGACGATTTTTGTTCAAAGGGGGGAGTAAAGGAAAATTTCAAAATCGACTTTGTATTTTCGATGCCAAATGACTTTAAACTGCATGAAACGTCGAGATTTGATGCAAACTCGAAAAATTTTTTTTGACGAAAATCGACTTTTTTTGACTTTTTTTGTTCAAAGGAGGGGAAATTTCCAAATCGAACAGGTATTATTGATGCCAAATGACTTTAAAATGCATAAGGCATCAAAATTTGATGCTATCTCGAAAAATTTTTTTTAACGAAAATTGACTTTTTTTGACGATTTTTGTTCAAAGGGGGGAGTAAAGGAAAATTTCAAAATCGACTTTGTATTTTCGATGCCAAATGACTTTAAACTGCATGAAACGTCGAGATTTGATGCAAACTCGAAAAAAATTTTTTGACGAAAATCGACTTTTTTCGACTTTTTTTGTTCAAAGGAGGGGAAATTCCAAATCGAACAGGTATTATTGATGCCAAATGACTTTAAAATGCATAAGGCATCAAAATTTGATGCTATCTCGAAAAAATTTTTTTAACGAAAATTGACTTTTTTTGACGATTTTTTTTCAAAGGGGGAGTAAAGGAAAATTTCAAAATCGACTTTGTATTTTCGATGCCAAATGACTTTAAACTGCATGAAACGTCGAGATTTGATGCAAACTCGAAAAATTTTTTTTGACGAAAATCGACTTTTTTCGACTTTTTTTGTTCAAAGGAGGGGAAATTTCCAAATCGAACAGGTATTATTGATGCCAAATGACTTTAAAATGCATAAGGCATCAAAATTTGATGCTATCTCGAAAATTTTTTTTTAACGAAAATTGACTTTTTTTGACGATTTTTGTTCAAAGGGGGGAGTAAAGGAAAATTTCAAAATCGACTTTGTATTTTCGATGCCAAATGACTTTAAACTGCATGAAACGTCGAGATTTGATGCAAACTCGAAAAAAATTTTTTGACGAAAATCGACTTTTTTTGTTCAAAGGAGGGGAAATTCCAAATCGAACAGGTATTATTGATGCCAAATGACTTTAAAATGCATAAGGCATCAAAATTTGATGCTATCTCGAAAAATTTTTTTTAACGAAAATTGACTTTTTTTGACGATTTTTGTTCAAAGGGGGGAGTAAAGGAAAATTTCAAAATCGACTTTGTATTTTCGATGCCAAATGACTTTAAACTGCATGAAACGTCGAGATTTGATGCATACTCGAAAATTTTTTTTTGACGAAAATCGACTTTTTTCGACTTTTTTTGTTCAAAGGAGGGGAAATTTCCAAATCGAACAGGTATTATTGATGTCAAATGACTTTAAAATGCATAAGGCATCAAAATTTGATGCTATCTCGAAAATTTTTTTTTAACGAAAATTGACTTTTTTTGACGATTTTTGTTCAAAGGGGGGAGTAAAGGAAAATTTCAAAATCGACTTTGTATTTTCGATGCCAAATGACTTTAAACTGCATGAAACGTCGAGATTTGATGCAAACTCGAAAAATTTTTTTTGACGAAAATCGACTTTTTTCGACTTTTTTTGTTCAAAGGAGGGGAAATTTCCAAATCGAACAGGTATTATTGATGCCAAATGACTTTAAAATGCATAAGGCATCAAAATTTGATGCTATCTCGAAAAAATTTTTTTAACGAAAATTGACTTTTTTTGACGATTTTTGTTCAAAGGGGGGAGTAAAGGAAAATTTCAAAATCGACTTTGTATTTTCGATGCCAAATGACTTTAAACTGCATGAAACGTCGAGATTTGATGCAAACTCGAAAAAATTTTTTTGACGAAAATCGACTTTTTTTGTTCAAAGGAGGGGAAATTTCCAAATCGAACAGGTATTATTGATGCCAAATGACTTTAAAATGCATAAGGCATCAAAATTTGATGCTATCTCGAAAATTTTTTTTTAACGAAAATTGACTTTTTTTGACGATTTTTGTTCAAAGGGGGGAGTAAAGGAAAATTTCAAAATCGACTTTGTATTTTCGATGCCAAATGACTTTAAACTGCATGAAACGTCGAGATTTGATGCAAACTCGAAAAATTTTTTTTGACGAAAATCGACTTTTTTCGACTTTTTTTGTTCAAAGGAGGGGAAATTTCCAAATCGAACAGGTATAAGGCATCAAAATTTGATGCTATCTCGAAAAATTTTTTTTAACGAAAATTGACTTTTTTTGACGATTTTTGTTCAAAGGGGGGAGTAAAGGAAAATTTCAAAATCGACTTTGTATTTTCGATGCCAAATGACTTTAAACTGCATGAAACGTCGAGATTTGATGCAAACTCGAAAAAATTTTTTTGACGAAAATCGACTTTTTTCGACTTTTTTTGTTCAAAGGAGGGGAAATTCCAAATCGAACAGGTATTATTGATGCCAAATGACTTTAAAATGCATAAGGCATCAAAATTTGATGCTATCTCGAAAAAATTTTTTTAACGAAAATTGACTTTTTTTGACGATTTTTGTTCAAAGGGGGGAGTAAAGGAAAATTTCAAAATCGACTTTGTATTTTCGATGCCAAATGACTTTAAACTGCATGAAACGTCGAGATTTGATGCAAACTCGAAAAATTTTTTTTGACGAAAATCGACTTTTTTCGACTTTTTTTGTTCAAAGGAGGGGAAATTTCCAAATCGAACAGGTATTATTGATGCCAAATGACTTTAAAATGCATAAGGCATCAAAATTTGATGCTATCTCGAAAATTTTTTTTAACGAAAATTGACTTTTTTTGACGATTTTTGTTCAAAGGGGGGAGTAAAGGAAAATTTCAAAATCGACTTTGTATTTTCGATGCCAAATGACTTTAAACTGCATGAAACGTCGAGATTTGATGCAAACTCGAAAAAAAATTTTTGACGAAAATCGACTTTTTTCGACTTTTTTTGTTCAAAGGAGGGGAAATTTCCAAATCGAACAGGTATTATTGATGCCAAATGACTTTAAAATGCATAAGGCATCAAAATTTGATGCTATCTCGAAAAATTTTTTTTAACGAAAATTGACTTTTTTTGACGATTTTTGTTCAAAGGGGGGAGTAAAGGAAAATTTCAAAATCGACTTTGTATTTTCGATGCCAAATGACTTTAAACTGCATGAAACGTCGAGATTTGATGCAAACTCGAAAATTTTTTTTTGACGAAAATCGACTTTTTTCGACTTTTTTTGTTCAAAGGAGGGGAAATTTCCAAATCGAACAGGTATTATTGATGCCAAATGACTTTAAAATGCATAAGGCATCAAAATTTGATGTTATCTCGAAAAAATTTTTTTAACGAAAATTGACTTTTTTTGACGATTTTTGTTCAAAGGGGGGAGTAAAGGAAAATTTCAAAATCGACTTTGTATTTTCGATGCCAAATGACTTTAAACTGCATGAAACGTCGAGATTTGATGCAAACTCGAAAAAATTTTTTTGACGAAAATTGACTTTTTTCGACTTTTTTTGTTCAAAGGAGGGGAAATTTCCGAATCGAACAGGTATTATTGATGTCAAATGACTTTAAAATGCATAAGGCATCAAAATTTGATGCTATATCGAAAAATTTTTTTTAATGAAAATTGACTTTTTTTGACGATTTTTGTTCAAAGGGGGGAGTAAAGGAAAATTTGATGCTATCTCGAAAATTTTTTTTTAACAAAAATTGACTTTTTTTTGACGATTTTTGTTCAAAGGGGGGAGTAAAGGAAAATTTCAAAATCGACTTTGTATTTTCGATGCCAAATGACTTTAAACTGCATGAAACGTCGAGATTTGATGCAAACTCGAAAAAATTTTTTTGACGAAAATCGACTTTTTTCGACTTTTTTTGTTCAAAGGAGGGGAAATTCCAAATCGAACAGGTATTATTGATGCCAAATGACTTTAAAATGCATAAGGCATCAAAATTTGATGCTATCTCGAAAAATTTTTTTAACGAAAATTGACTTTTTTTGACGATTTTTGTTCAAAGGGGGGAGTAAAGGAAAATTTCAAAATCGACTTTGTATTTTCGATGCCAAATGACTTTAAACTGCATGAAACGTCGAGATTTGATGCAAACTCGAAAAATTTTTTTTGACGAAAATCGACTTTTTTCGACTTTTTTTGTTCAAAGGAGGGGAAATTTCCAAATCGAACAGGTATTATTGATGCCAAATGACTTTAAAATGCATAAGGCATCAAAATTTGATGCTATCTCGAAAAATTTTTTTAACGAAAATTGACTTTTTTTGACGATTTTTGTTCAAAGGGGGGAGTAAAGGAAAATTTCAAAATCGACTTTGTATTTTCGATGCCAAATGACTTTAAACTGCATGAAACGTCGAGATTTGATGCAAACTCGAAAAATTTTTTTTGACGAAAATCGACTTTTTTCGACTTTTTTGTTCAAAGGAGGGGAAATTTCCAAATCGAACAGGTATTATTGATGCCAAATGACTTTAAAATGCATAAGGCATCAAAATTTGATGCTATCTCGAAAAATTTTTTTTAACGAAAATTGACTTTTTTTGACGATTTTTGTTCAAAGGGGGGAGTAAAGGAAAATTTCAAAATCGACTTTGTATTTTCGATGCCAAATGACTTTAAACTGCATGAAACGTCGAGATTTGATGCAAACTCGAAAATTTTTTTTTGACGAAAATCGACTTTTTTCGACTTTTTTTGTTCAAAGGAGGGGAAATTTCCAAATCGAACAGGTATTATTGATGCCAAATGACTTTAAAATGCATAAGGCATCAAAATTTTATGCTATCTCGAAAAATTTTTTTAACGAAAATTGACTTTTTTGACGATTTTTGTTCAAAATCGACTTTGTATTTTCGATGCCAAATGACTTTAAACTGCATGAAACGTCGAGATTTGATGCAAACTCGAAAAAAAATTTTTGACGAAAATCGACTTTTTTCGACTTTTTTTGTTCAAAGGAGGGGAAATTTCCAAATCGAACAGGTATTATTGATGCCAAATGACTTTAAAATGCATAAGGCATCAAAATTTGATGCTATCTCGAAAAATTTTTTTTAACGAAAATTGACTTTTTTTGACGATTTTTGTTCAAAGGGGGGAGTAAAGGAAAATTTCAAAATCGACTTTGTATTTTCGATGCCAAATGACTTTAAACTGCATGAAACGTCGAGATTTGATGCAAACTCGAAATTTTTTTTTTGACGAAAATCGACTTTTTTCGACTTTTTTTGTTCAAGGGAGGGGAAATTTCCAAATCGAACAGGTATTATTGATGCCAAATGACTTTAAAATGCATAAGGCATCAAAATTTGATGCTATCTCGAAAAAAATTTTTTAACGAAAATTGACTTTTTTGACGATTTTTGTTCAAAATCGACTTTGTATTTTCGATGCCAAATGACTTTAAACTGCATGAAACGTCGAGATTTGATGCAAACTCGAAAAAATTTTTTTGGCGAAAATCGACTTTTTTCGACTTTTTTTGTTCAAAGGAGGGGAAATTTCCAAATCGAACAGGTATTATTGATGCCAAATGACTTTAAAATGCATAAGGCATCAAAATTTGATGTTATCTCGAAAAAAATTTTTTAACGAAAATTGACTTTTTTTGACGATTTTTGTTCAAAGGGGGGAGTAAAGGAAAATTTCAAAATCGACTTTGTATTTTCGATGCCAAATGACTTTAAACTGCATGAAACGTCGAGATTTGATGCAAACTCGAAAAATTTTTTTTGACGAAAATCGACTTTTTTCGACTTTTTTTGTTCAAAGGAGGGGAAATTTCCAAATCGAACAGGTATTATTGATGCCAAATGACTTTAAAATGCATAAGGCATCAAAATTTGATGCTATCTCGAAAAAAATTTTTAACGAAAATTGACTTTTTTTGACGATTTTTGTTCAAAGGGGGGAGTAAAGGAAAATTTCAAAATCGACTTTGTATTTTCGATGCCAAATGACTTTAAACTGCATGAAACGTCGAGATTTGATGCAAACTCGAAAAAAAAATTTTGACGAAAATCGACTTTTTTCGACTTTTTTTGTTCAAAGGAGGGGAAATTTCCAAATCGAACAGGTATTATTGATGCCAAATGACTTTAAAATGCATAAGGCATCAAAATTTGATGCTATCTCGAAAAATTTTTTTTAACGAAAATTGACTTTTTTTGACGATTTTTGTTCAAAGGGGGGAGTAAAGGAAAATTTCAAAATCGACTTTGTATTTTCGATGCCAAATGACTTTAAACTGCATGAAACGTCGAGATTTGATGCAAACTCGAAAATTTTTTTTTGACGAAAATCGACTTTTTTCGACTTTTTTTGTTCAAAGGAGGGGAAATTTCCAAATCGAACAGGTATTATTGATGCCAAATGACTTTAAAATGCATAAGGCATCAAAATTTGATGCTATCTCGAAAAAAATTTTTTAACGAAAATTGACTTTTTTGACGATTTTTGTTCAAAATCGACTTTGTATTTTCGATGCCAAATGACTTTAAACTGCATGAAACGTCGAGATTTGATGCAAACTCGAAAAAATTTTTTTGGCGAAAATCGACTTTTTTCGACTTTTTTTGTTCAAAGGAGGGGAAATTTCCAAATCGAACAGGTATTATTGATGCCAAATGACTTTAAAATGCATAAGGCATCAAAATTTGATGTTATCTCGAAAAATTTTTTTTAACGAAAATTGACTTTTTTTGACGATTTTTGTTCAAAGGGGGGAGTAAAGGAAAATTTCAAAATCGACTTTGTATTTTCGATGCCAAATGACTTTAAACTGCATGAAACGTCGAGATTTGATGCAAACTCGAAAAAAATTTTTTGACGAAAATCGACTTTTTTCGACTTTTTTTGTTCAAAGGAGGGGAAATTTCCAAATCGAACAGGTATTATTGATGCCAAATGACTTTAAAATGCATAAGGCATCAAAATTTGATGCTATCTCGAAAAATTTTTTTTAACGAAAATTGACTTTTTTTGACGATTTTTGTTCAAAGGGGGGAGTAAAGGAAAATTTCAAAATCGACTTTGTATTTTCGATGCCAAATGACTTTAAACTGCATGAAACGTCGAGATTTGATGCAAACTCGAAAAAAAATTTTTGACGAAAATCGACTTTTTTCGACTTTTTTTGTTCAAAGGAGGGGAAATTTCCAAATCGAACAGGTATTATTGATGTCAAATGACTTTAAAATGCATAAGGCATCAAAATTTGATGCTATCTCGAAAAATTTTTTTTAACGAAAATTGAAATTTTTTTGACGATTTTTGTTCAAATGGGG
The DNA here is from genome assembly GCF_030247195.1 of Topomyia yanbarensis. Taxonomy (NCBI): domain Eukaryota; kingdom Metazoa; phylum Arthropoda; class Insecta; order Diptera; family Culicidae; genus Topomyia; species Topomyia yanbarensis. The sequence goes on along the minus strand of NC_080670.1, from coordinate 108,492,308 downwards.
GGAGTAAAGGAAAATTTCAAAATCGACTTTGTATTTTCGATGCCAAATGACTTTAAACTGCATGAAACGTCGAGATTTGATGCAAACTCGAAAATTTTTTTTTGATGAAAATCGACTTTTTTCGACTTTTTTTGTTCAAAGGAGGGGAAATTTCCAAATCGAACAGGTATTATTGATGCCAAATGACTTTAAAATGCATAAGGCATCAAAATTTGATGCTATCTCGAAAAATTTTTTTAACGAAAATTGACTTTTTTTGACGATTTTTGTTCAAAGGGGGGAGTAAAGGAAAATTTCAAAATCGACTTTGTATTTTCGATGCCAAATGACTTTAAACTGCATGAAACGTCGAGATTTGATGCAAACTCGAAAAATTTTGTTTGACGAAAATCGACTTTTTTCGACTTTTTTTGTTCAAAGGAGGGGAAATTTCCAAATCAAACAGGTATTATTGATGGCAAATGACTTTAAAATGCATAAGGCATCAAAATTTGATGCTATCTCGAAAAAAATTTTTTAACGAAAATTGACTTTTTTTGACGATTTTTGTTCAAAGGGGGGAGTAAAGGAAAATTTCAAAATCGACTTTGTATTTTCGATGCCAAATGACTTTAAACTGCATGAAACGTCGAGATTTGATGCAAAATCGAAAAAAAATTTTTGACGAAAATCGACTTTTTTCGACTTTTTTGTTCAAAGGAGGGGAAATTTCGAAATCGAACAGGTATTATTGATGTCAAATGACTTTAAAATGCATAAGGCATCAAAATTTGATGCTATCTCGAAAAATTTTTTTTAACGAAAATTGACTTTTTTTTGACGATTTTCGTTCAAAGGGGGGAGTAAAGGAAAATTTCAAAATCGACTTTGTATTTTCGATGCCAAATGACTTTTTTTGTTCAAAGGAGGGGATGCTATCTCGAAAATTTTTTTTTAACGAAAATTGACTTTTTTTGACGATTTTTGTTCAAAGGGTGAGTAAAGGAAAATTTCAAAATCGACTTTGTATTTTCGATGCCAAATGACTTTAAACTGCATGAAACGTCGAGATTTGATGCAAACTCGAAAAAAAATTTTTGACGAAAATCGACTTTTTTCGACTTTTTTTGTTCAAAGGAGGGGAAATTTCCAAATCGAACAGGTATTATTGATGCCAAATGACTTTAAAATGCATAAGGCATCAAAATTTGATGCTATCTCGAAAAAAATTTTTTAACGAAAATTGACTTTTTTTGACGATTTTTGTTCAAAGGGGGGAGTAAAGGAAAATTTCAAAATCGACTTTGTATTTTCGATGCCAAATGACTTTAAACTGCATGAAACGTCGAGATTTGATGCAAACTCGAAAAAATTTTTTTGACGAAAATCGACTTTTTTCGACTTTTTTTGTTCAAAGGAGGGGAAATTTCGAAATCGAACAGGTATTATTGATGTCAAATGACTTTAAAATGCATAAGGCATCAAAATTTGATGCTATCTCGAAAAATTTTTTTTAACGAAAATTGACTTTTTTTGACGATTTTTGTTCAAAGGGGGGAGTAAAAGAAAATTTCAAAATCGACTTTGTATTTTCGATGCCAAATGACTTTAAACTGCATGAAACGTCGAGATTTGATGCAAACTCGAAAAATTTTTTTTGACGAAAATCGACTTTTTTCGACTTTTTTTGTTCAAAGGAGGGGAAATTTCCAAATCGAACAGGTATTATTGATGCCAAATGATTTTAAAATGCATAAGGCATCAAAATTTGATGCTATCTCGAAAAAAATTTTTTAACGAAAATTGACTTTTTTTGACGATTTTTGTTCAAAGGGGGGAGTAAAGGAAAATTTCAAAATCGACTTTGTATTTTCGATGCCAAATGACTTTAAACTGCATGAAACGTCGAGATTTGATGCAAACTCGAAAAAAATTTTTTGACGAAAATCGACTTTTTTCGACTTTTTTTGTTCAAAGGAGGGGAAATTTCCAAATCGAACAGGTATTATTGATGCCAAATGACTTTAAAATGCATAAGGCATCAAAATTTGATGCTATCTCGAAAAATTTTTTTTAACGAAAATTGACTTTTTTTTGACGATTTTCGTTCAAAGGGGGGAGTAAAGGAAAATTTCAAAATCGACTTTGTATTTTCGATGCCAAATGACTTTTTTTGTTCAAAGGAGGGGATGCTATCTCGAAAAATTTTTTTTAACGAAAATTGACTTTTTTTGACGATTTTTGTTCAAAGGGGGGAGTAAAGGAAAATTTCAAAATCGACTTTGTATTTTCGATGCCAAATGACTTTAAACTGCATGAAACGTCGAGATTTGATGCAAACTCGAAAAATTTTTTTTGACGAAAATCGACTTTTTTCGACTTTTTTTGTTCAAAGGAGGGGAAATTTCCAAATCAAACAGGTATTATTGATGCCAAATGACTTTAAAATGCATAAGGCATCAAAATTTGATGCTATCTCGAAAAAAATTTTTTAACGAAAATTGACTTTTTTTGACGATTTTTGTTCAAAGGGGGGAGTAAAGGAAAATTTCAAAATCGACTTTGTATTTTCGATGCCAAATGACTTTAAACTGCATGAAACGTCGAGATTTGATGCAAACTCGAAAATTTTTTTTTGACGAAAATCGACTTTTTTCGACTTTTTTTGTTCAAAGGAGGGGAAATTTCCAAATCGAACAGGTATTATTGATGCCAAATGACTTTAAAATGCATAAGGCATCAAAATTTGATGCTATCTCGAAAAATTTTTTTTAACGGAAATTGACTTCTTTTGACGATTTTTGTTCAAAGGGGGGAGTAAAGGAAAATTTCAAAATCGACTTTGTATTTTCGATGCCAAATGACTTTAAACTGCATGAAACGTCGAGATTTGATGCAAACTCGAAATTTTTTTTTTGACGAAAATCGACTTTTTTCGACTTTTTTTGTTCAAAGGAGGGGAAATTTCCAAATCGAACAGGTATTATTGATGCCAAATGACTTTTTAAAATGCATAAGGCATCAAAATTTGATGCTATCTCGAAAAAATTTTTTTAACGAAAATTGACTTTTTTTGACGATTTTTGTTCAAAGGGGGGAGTAAAGGAAAATTTCAAAATCGACTTTGTATTTTCGATGCCAAATGACTTTAAACTGCATGAAACGTCGAGATTTGATGCAAACTCGAAAAAATTTTTTTTGACGAAAATCGACTTTTTTCGACTTTTTTTGTTCAAAGGAGGAGAAATTTCCAAATCGAACAGGTATTATTGATGCCAAATGACTTTAAAATGCATAAGGCATCAAAATTTGATGCTATCTCGAAAAAATTTTTTTAACGAAAATTGACTTTTTTTGACGATTTTTGTTCAAAGGGGGGAGTAAAGGAAAATTTCAAAATCGACTTTGTATTTTCGATGCCAAATGAATTTAAACTGCATGAAACGTCGAGATTTGATGCGAACTCGAAAATTTTTTTTTGGCGAAAATCGACTTTTTTTGTTCAAAGGAGGGGACATTTCCAAATCGAACAGGTATTATTGATGCCAAATGACTTTAAAATGCATAAGGCATCAAAATTTGATGCTATCTCGAATTTTTTTTTTAACGAAAATTGACTTTTTTTGACGATTTTTGTTCAAAGGGGGGAGTAAAGGAAAATTTCAAAATCGACTTTGTATTTTCGATGCCAAATGACTTTAAACTGCATGAAACGTCGAGATTTGATGCAAACTCGAAAAAAATTTTTTGACGAAAATCGACTTTTTTCGACTTTTTTTGTTCAAAGGAGGGGAAATTTCCAAATCGAACAGGTATTATTGATGTCAAATGACTTTAAAATGCATAAGGCATCAAAATTTGATGCTATCTCGAAAAATTTTTTTTAACGAAAATTGACTTTTTGACGATTTTTGTTCAAAGGGGGGAGTAAAGGAAAATTTCAAAATCGACTTTGTATTTTCGATGCCAAATGACTTTAAACTGCATGAAACGTCGAGATTTGATGCAAACTCGAAAATTTTTTTTTGACGAAAATCGACTTTTTTCGACTTTTTTTGTTCAAAGGAGGGGAAATTTCCAAATCAAACAGGTATTATTGATGCCAAATGACTTTAAAATGCATAAGGCATCAAAATTTGATGCTATCTCGAAAAAATTTTTTAACGAAAATTGACTTTTTTTGACGATTTTTGTTCAAAGGGGGGAGTAAAGGAAAATTTCAAAATCGACTTTGTATTTTTGATGCCAAATGACTTTAAACTGCATGAAACGTCGAGATTTGATGCAAACTCGAAAAAATTTTTTTGACGAAAATCGACTTTTTTCGACTTTTTTTGTTCAAAGGAGGGGAAATTTCCAAATCGAACAGGTATTATTGATGCCAAATGACTTTAAAATGCATAAGGCATCAAAATTTGATGCTATCTCGAAAATTTTTTTTAACGAAAATTGACTTTTTTTGACGATTTTTGTTCAAAGGGGGGAGTAAAGGAAAATTTCAAAATCGACTTTGTATTTTCGATGCCAAATGACTTTAAACTGCATGAAACGTCGAGATTTGATGCAAACTCGAAAAAAATTTTTTGACGAAAATCGACTTTTTTCGACTTTTTTTGTTCAAAGGAGGGGAAATTTCCAAATCGAACAGGTATTATTGATGCCAAATGACTTTAAAATGCATAAGGCATCAAAATTTGATGCCATCTCGAAAAAATTTTTTTAACGAAAATTGACTTTTTTTGACGATTTTTGTTCAAAGGGGGGAGTAAAGGAAAATTTCAAAATCGACTTTGTATTTTCGATGCCAAATGACTTTAAACTGCATGAAACGTCGAGATTTGATGCAAAATCGAAAAAAAATTTTTGACGAAAATCGACTTTTTTCGACTTTTTTTGTTCAAAGGAGGGGAAATTTCGAAATCGAACAGGTATTATTGATGTCAAATGACTTTAAAATGCATAAGGCATCAAAATTTGATGCTATCTCGAAAAATTTTTTTTAACGAAAATTGACTTTTTTTGACGATTTTTGTTCAAAGGGGGGAGTAAAGGAAAATTTCAAAATCGACTTTGTATTTTCGATGCCAAATGACTTTAAACTGCATGAAACGTCGAGATTTGATGCAAACTCGAAAAAATTTTTTTGACGAAAATCGACTTTTTTTGTTCAAAGGAGGGGAAATTTCCAAATCGAACAGGTATTATTGATGCCAAATGACTTTAAAATGCATAAGGCATCAAAATTTGATGCTATCTCGAAAATTTTTTTTTAACGAAAATTGACTTTTTTTGACGATTTTTGTACAAACGGGGGAGTAAAGGAAAATTTCAAAGTCGACTTTGTATTTTCGATGCCAAATGACTTTAAACTGCATGAAACGTCGAGATTTGATGCAAACTCGAAAAAAATTTTTTGACGAAAATCGACTTTTTTCGACTTTTTTTGTTCAAAGGAGGGGAAATTTCCAAATCGAACAGGTATTATTGATGCCAAATGACTTTAAAATGCATAAGGCATCAAAATTTGATGCTATCTCGAAAAAATTTTTTTAACGAAAATTGACTTTTTTTGACGATTTTTGTTCAAAGGGGGGAGTAAAGGAAAATTTCAAAATCGACTTTGTATTTTCGATGCCAAATGACTTTAAACTGCATGAAACGTCGAGATTTGATGCAAAATCGAAAAAATTTTTTTGACGAAAATCGACTTTTTTCGACTTTTTTTGTTCAAAGTAGGGGAAATTTCGAAATCGAACAGGTATTATTGATGTCAAATGACTTTAAAATGCATAAGGCATCAAAATTTGATGCTATCTCGAAAAATTTTTTTTAACGAAAATTGACTTTTTTTGACGATTTTTGTTCAAAGGGGGGAGTAAAGGAAAATTTCAAAATCGACTTTGTATTTTCGATGCCAAATGACTTTAAACTGCATGAAACGTCGAGATTTGATGCAAACTCGAAAAATTTTTTTTGACGGAAATCGACTTTTTTCGACTTTTTTTGTTCAAAGGAGGGGAAATTTCGAAATCGAACAGGTATTATTGATGCCAAATGACTTTAAAATGCATAAGGCATCAAAATTTGATGCTATCTCGAAAAAATTTTTTTAACGAAAATTGACTTTTTTTTGACGATTTTCGTTCAAAGGGGGGAGTAAAGGAAAATTTCAAAATCGACTTTGTATTTTCGATGCCAAATGACTTTTTTTGTTCAAAGGAGGGGATGCTATCTCGAAAAATTTTTTTTAACGAAAATTGACTTTTTTTGACGATTTTTGTTCAAAGGGGGGAGTAAAGGAAAATTTCAAAATCGACTTTGTATTTTCGATGCCAAATGACTTTAAACTGCATGAAACGTCGAGATTTGATGCAAACTCGAAAAAAATTTTTTGACGAAAATCGACTTTTTTCGACTTTTTTTGTTCAAAGGAGGGGAAATTTCCAAATCGAACAGGTATTATTGATGCCAAATGACTTTAAAATGCATAAGGCATCAAAATTTGATGCTATCTCGAAAATTTTTTTTTAACGAAAATTGACTTTTTTTGACGATTTTTGTTCAAAGGGGGGAGTAAAGGAAAATTTCAAAATCGACTTTGTATTTTCGATGCCAAATGACTTTAAACTGCATGAAACGTCGAGATTTGATGCAAACTCGAAAAATTTTTTTTGACGAAAATCGACTTTTTTCGACTTTTTTTGTTCAAAGGAGGGGAAATTTCCAAATCAAACAGGTATTATTGATGCCAAATGACTTTAAAATGCATAAGGCATCAAAATTTGATGCTATCTCGAAATTTTTTTTTAACGAAAATTGACTTTTTTTGACGATTTTTGTTCAAAGGGGGGAGTAAAGGAAAATTTCAAAATCGACTTTGTATTTTTGATGCCAAATGACTTTAAACTGCATGAAACGTCGAGATTTGATGCAAACTCGAAAAATTTTTTTTGACGAAAATCGACTTTTTTCGACTTTTTTTGTTCAAAGGGGGGGAAATTTCCAAATCGAACAGGTATTATTGATTCCAAATGACTTTAAAATGCATAAGGCATCAAAATTTGATGCTATCTCGAAAATTTTTTTTAACGAAAATTGACTTTTTTTGACGATTTTTGTTTAAAGGGGGGAGTAAAGGAAAATTTCAAAATCGACTTTGTATTTTCGATGCCAAATG
>NC_080670.1:108415777-108484652 GCF_030247195.1 Topomyia yanbarensis | reverse complement strand
ATTTGATTCATTTGATTCCTTTGATTCATTTGATTCATTTGATTCATTTGATTCATTTGATTCATTTGATTCATTTGATTCATTTGATTCATTTGATTCATTTGATTCATTTGATTCATTTGATTCATTTGATTCATTTGATTCATTTGATTCATTTGATTCATTTGATTCATTTGATTCATTTGATTCATTTGATTCATTTGATTCATTTGATTCATTTGATTCATTTGATTCATTTGATTCATTTGATTCATTTGATTCATTTGATTCATTTGATTCATTTGATTCATTTGATTCATTTGATTCATTTGATTCATTTGATTCATTTGATTCATTTGATTCATTTGATTCATTTGATTCATTTGATTCATTTGATTCATTTGATTCATTTGATTCATTTGATTCATTTGATTCATTTGATTCATTTGATTCATTTGATTCATTTGATTCATTTGATTCATTTGATTCATTTGATTCATTTGATTCATTTGATTCATTTGATTCATTTGATTCATTTGATTCATTTGATTCATTTGATTCATTTGATTCATTTGATTCATTTGATTCATTTGATTCATTTGATTCATTTGATTCATTTGATTCATTTGATTCATTTGATTCATTTGATTCATTTGATTCATTTGATTCATTTGATTCATTTGATTCATTTGATTCATTTGATTCATTTGATTCATTTGATTCATTTGATTCATTTGATTCATTTGATTCATTTGATTCATTTGATTCATTTGATTCATTTGATTCATTTGATTCATTTGATTAATTTGATTAATTTGATTAATTTGATTAATTTGATTAATTTGATTAATTTGATTAATTTGATTAATTTGATTAATTTGATTAATTTGATTAATTTGATTAATTTGATTCATTTGATTCATTTGATTCATTTGATTCATTTGATTCATTTGATTCATTTGATTCATTTGATTCATTTGATTCATTTGATTCATTTGATTCCTTTGATTCCTTTGATTCCTTTGATTCCTTTGATTCATTTGATTCATTTGATTCATTTGATTCATTTGATTCATTTGATTCATTTGATTCATTTGATTCATTTGATTCATTTGATTCATTTGATTCATTTGATTCATTTGATTCATTTGATTCATTTGATTCATTTGATTCATTTGATTCATTTGATTCATTTGATTCATTTGATTCATTTGATTCATTTGATTCATTTGATTTATTTGATTCATTTGATTCATTTGATTCATTTGATTCATTTGATTCATTTGATTCATTTGATTCATTTGATTCATTTGATTCATTTGATTCATTTGATTCATTTGATTCATTTGATTCATTTGATTCATTTGATTCATTTGATTCATTTGATTCATTTGATTCATTTGATTCATTTGATTCATTTGATTCATTTGATTCATTTGATTCATTTGATTCATTTGATTCATTTGATTCATTTGATTCATTTGATTCATTTGATTCATTTGATTCATTTGATTCATTTGATTCATTTGATTCATTTGATTCATTTGATTCATTTGATTCATTTGATTCATTTGATTCATTTGATTCATTTGATTCATTTGATTCATTTGATTCATTTGATTCATTTGATTCATTTGATTCATTTGATTCATTTTATTCATTTGATTCATTTCATTCATTTGATTCATTTGATTCATTTGATTCATTTGATTCATTTATTCATTTGATTCATTTGATTCATTTGATTCATTTGATTCATTTGATTCATTTGATTCATTTGATTCATTTGATTCATTTGATTCATTTGATTAATTTGATTCATTTGATTAATTTGATTAATTTGATTAATTTGATTCATTTCATTCATTTCATTCATTTGATTCATTTGATTCATTTGATTCATTTGATTCATTTGATTCATTTGATTCATTTGATTCATTTGATTCATTTGATTCATTTGATTCATTTGATTCATTTGATTTATTTTATTTATTTGATTCATTTGATTCATTTGATTCATTTGATTAATTTGATTCATTTGATTCATTTGATTCATTTGATTCATTTGATTCATTTGATTCATTTGATTCATTTGATTCATTTGATTCATTTGATTCCTTTGATTCCTTTGATTCCTTTGATTCCTTTGATTCATTTGATTCATTTGATTCATTTGATTCATTTGATTCATTTGATTCATTTGATTCATTTGATTCATTTGATTCATTTGATTCATTTGATTCATTTGATTCATTTGATTCATTTGATTCATTTGATTCATTTGATTCATTTGATTCATTTGATTCATTTGATTCATTTGATTCATTTGATTCATTTGATTCATTTGATTTATTTGATTCATTTGATTCATTTGATTCATTTGATTCATTTGATTCATTTGATTCATTTGATTCATTTGATTCATTTGATTCATTTGATTCATTTGATTCATTTGATTCATTTGATTCATTTGATTCATTTGATTCATTTGATTCATTTGATTCATTTGATTCATTTGATTCATTTGATTCATTTGATTCATTTGATTCATTTGATTCATTTGATTCATTTGATTCATTTGATTCATTTGATTCATTTGATTCATTTGATTCATTTGATTCATTTGATTCATTTGATTCATTTGATTCATTTGATTCATTTGATTCATTTGATTCATTTGATTCATTTGATTCATTTGATTCATTTGATTCATTTGATTCATTTGATTCATTTGATTCATTTGATTCATTTGATTCATTTGATTCATTTTATTCATTTGATTCATTTCATTCATTTGATTCATTTGATTCATTTGATTCATTTGATTCATTTATTCATTTGATTCATTTGATTCATTTGATTCATTTGATTCATTTGATTCATTTGATTCATTTGATTCATTTGATTCATTTGATTAATTTGATTCATTTGATTAATTTGATTAATTTGATTAATTTGATTCATTTCATTCATTTCATTCATTTGATTCATTTGATTCATTTGATTCATTTGATTCATTTGATTCATTTGATTCATTTGATTCATTTGATTCATTTGATTCATTTGATTCATTTGATTCATTTGATTTATTTTATTTATTTGATTCATTTGATTCATTTGATTCATTTGATTCATTTGATTCATTTGATTCATTTGATTCATTTGATTCATTTGATTCATTTGATTCATTTGATTCATTTGATTCATTTGATTCATTTGATTTTGATTCATTTGATTTATTTGATTCATTTGATTCATTTGATTCATTTAATTCATTTTGCTCATATCTTTAAATTTATTCATTTCAGGTTCAGTTATTCCATTTATTTATTTCATTCAGTTTTTTAGTTTGAGTCATTTTATTCTATCAATCTTATACTTGTTTCTAAATATTGCTAAATTTTCATTAATTAAGCTAATATTATTTGTTTCGTGTATTTTATAATTTTGATTTACTACTTCGCATGAGTTCTGCAAACTAATAAATGATCCAACAGTGATATGTGTAAGAAATGTCTCATCTCACTGCTAGGTGGATTAAATCGGTTTTACATTTCTTATAAAAGAATTCGCTCAAACTTTCAAGATTTTTTCCTAGGCCCGGAGGGCCGAGTCTTATATACCAATCGACTCAGTTCGACGTATTGGGACAATGTCTGTGTGTTTGTAACGGACAAACTCTCATTTGTGTTTCTCAGCAATGGCTGAACCGATCTTATCCAAACCAATTTTAAATGAAAGAACTGAAAGAACAAATAGTAATAACGCTATTAATTTGTTTTTGATTCTGATGTTTATTTTCCAAGATATGAATGTTTGAATGTGTAAAAATGGCGTTTTTTGCAGTTTTTACATTTCTTACAAAAGAAAAGTATAGGATTCGCTCAAACTTTGAAAACTTTTTCCGAGGCCCGGAGAGCCGAGTCTCATATACCAATCGACTCAGCTCGACAAATTGAGACAATGTCTGTATGTGTGTGTGTATGTATGTATGTACAAAATGTCATGTAATTATCTCAGCAATGGCTGAACCGATCTTAATGAAATTAGTTTCAAATGAAAGGCCTAACGTTGCCATTTGACACTATTATTTTTGATTTTCGATATGTTGTTTACTTTCTGAGATATGGGCGATTTTGTAAAAACACTGCAGGTTTTTTGCAAATAACTTTCAAACAATAAAGCATTGTCCCACAAACTGCACATAAGTAGAAAGCTTGTAAAAATACCTTTCTAACAAGATATAGATTGTCTAAATCCGTGCACGAGCGGCGGAGATATTAGACATTTTATATTTTTAGTCCTCGCTTACCAATTTCCAAAAACTAAAAATGAGATTGTTTCATACAGAGTATTGCTTTACTGGTGTTTTAGGGGCAAAACTAAACCGATTTTGAATATCGGGGTATGAAAATACATCTACGTGATTCAAGGAATTCGATGTTGAGAACATTTTTAGTCCTCGCTTACCAATTTCCACTAACTAAAAATGAGATTGTTTTATACAGAGTATTATTTTACTTGTGTTTTAGGGGCAAAACTAAACCGATTTTGAATATCGGGGTATGAAAACACATCTACATGATTCAAAGAATTCGATCTTGAGAACATTTTGTGAATTACCTTTATAATAAATTAACTATTTCTCAAAAATCAATATATAAGTTCACTTCAAACACAAAATAATGTGTTGATCAAGAAACAGTGAGTTCTAGTATTTATCCCTTGGGTTAGGCATTGCGTTCAATTAGGAGGTAAATGTTGGATTGTATATTAATACACAGATCAACAAGTAGTTCACTTGGTAGTGAGATAAAAGATTTCTCATATAATTATACTCGTGGCGTCACCGAAAGCAACTGTATGTTTGAAGCCCAAAAATCTAGCGAAATTTAGCTCTTTTGCAAGATTTAGGTTATACTGGTTATGGCGCAAAAATCACTACTTTCATTATTTATGATAAGAATGTAAGAAATCAATATATCATAATAATATACCTATAAAAATAAGGTCACTGCATTAACCATCATTTGCCATTCCTCACACGCCCCCTTCATCTCTCTCTCTCTCTCTCTCTCTCTCTCTCTCTCTCTCTCTCTTTCTCTCTCTCTATGTCTCTCTTCTATCGCATCTATCTAGCTATTTCTGTAAACATTTCTAAGTTGTGTGATAAGATCTTCTGCCAATCTGAAATATTTGTTAATTGTAATTGCGAAGGTTTGAGAAAACAAAACTATTTTTTGTCTGCTGCTACATCAACTCAATTTAATTCAATTGTATTCAAAGCCTGTATATTCACTATAATTAAGGAAATTCATGGCCAAATCAGATAAATATTTGGCTTGACTGGGTAATATGAAAGTTTGACGATGAAAATTTTCAAAAGAGACATTCCACGTGCGATATTCAAACTATTCGTATCTCTATTGAATTTTGAATGAAATAAATGCTCAAAGACTGAAAGCTGAAGCCAGCAGGATTTGACTTGCCATCAAAGTTTCGAAGACAAAATACATGAGAGGAAGAGGTTCTAGAGACGACAATGTGAACCTCCCACCCGAGTTCGGATTGACGGTGACGAAATCGAGATGGTCGACGAACTCATGTATTTGGGCTCACTGGTAACCGACGACAATGATAACAACAGAGAAATTCAGAGACGGATCTTGGCGGGAAATCGTGCCTACTGTTGGGGCGACTTACTTGGGGTTCCGTTTCGGAGGTTTTTCTTCCTTCTCTTTGAGAGACGGCCCAGGATGATCGTCGATGATCACATCAAAATTCGCTGCTTCCACTTCTAATCGCAGCTTGTTTCACAGAAAATCCTTTCCTCTGCACTACACTGCACTATATAAGGGCCCTTTCTTCGCCAGTAAACTAGCATCGATTTCTCACTGCACTTATTGGTTTTTCAGGGGGATTTCACGACTCCAATCTCTACTAACAAATTTCTCACTCGCGACGACAGACTATTGGCGCAGGTACGTACGAACTGTACTTGATTTATCGAGGTATATTTGTCAACTGCCTTTGTCAGCTGATTTGCCTATTCCGTCTCACACAGTGCTGCGATCATTCTTTCTGTGTGCTGGTGTGGTGTATGATCGATTGGTACGATCTTGCTATCGCAGTTTTATGCTGCATTGCGGGATTTTGTGCTTATTACTAGGGTGGTGCACATTTTGTGCGGGTTTTAGGATGGTAGTTTTTAATTGGTTTTAGGCTCACTGGATTAATAGGTTAGCAATTTCGTTATTGTAGATATTTAGGTTCAGTTCAATTTAAGTTTAGATATTTAGATTTCTGAGTTAGACTGACGCATCAACATTCCGGCCAATTTGAAGTAACACGGATACTTCAACACTACTATCTACAATGTTTATGTGGGCAACAAATGGCGGAGGAAAGCCAGAAGTTGAGGTTTCCATGGCTGATCTCAGTTTGATGTGGACAGTTCGGATAGAGAAGCACATGAAGGTTACGTTGTACTCTTTCGATGGTGCACGGTTGCGTATCGGCGATTTAATGTAAACTAGTCCCCAATAGTCGGATACAGATGATCTGGTTGGTGAGACTCGCGAGGACGGTAAGTCTGCCACTGTTTGCTGGATCAAGCGAGATTTGCGACAATGGTGGTATGCCTGACGAACGAGGTCATGTTCTCCGATTACCCATAACTTCTCGTCCCTAGTGGTAAGTGCCAGTTGCGGTCCTGCGTGTAGCAATTGCTTGTGGTAGTGCTCTGATAACATCTTGGTTATCGGGTGCTCCATATCGTCGGAAGCTAGGACGGGATTAAGCCTCCCACCGACTCAAATAACGTCGTCTTTGTTCAGCTTCGTATATGCTCTCTTTAAAAAATCACCGACGTAAAAATCTTGCTTCACAGCAACAGCGGCTGGGCATTTTTCGCCTTCATCCTGCTCAATTTGTTGAACGGTAACGGTTCGGAACACGTACGGTGCGAGTGGTTCATCTTGGCTGCGTTGAAATGGCCGTTCCTCAAAGTGCGACTGGATCTGCAGGTACATGTTCGCTACGGTGCACAGTGACGGATTTGCCTAAAAACCTGGCCAAAAGTCGAAAATTGCATCTTACTACTTTGGGTTCTAGTACATATATTGTCCTTCAGATGGTGCTGCCACATGCTATTGTAAGTGAAACGCTCCAAAATTTCCATATTTGAGGTGTTGGCATATCCAAACAGTTTAAACCATCGCTTTTTGCTCATCTTTTTTTATCGAGCGCTCGAAATATCAGTATTATTCAAATGTAGATTTTGATAAAACTACCGGTTTCGAATATGGAAAAATGGAAAGTTATGCTAAAGGTATGTACTTTATTTATATGTATTGAAGTCAAAAGATATTATTTTGTTTATTTATAGAAAATGTCAATAACTTTCACGATTTTGTAGCATACGGTTTCAGCACACATTTTTGCAAAATTATTGAAATACTTTTTTTGTCCCCGTGTGTCCACTATGTTGCAAGGCAATGTGTGTTCCTTGAGCGATTCTCCATTTGGAACACTATAGAATTCTTGCCCGAATTTGTACGTTTTTGAGTAATCTATGATTAAGTGGAGACGGAGATGGATTATAAGATTTTCAGTTCAAAATTTAGACTCGTACTTTTAATTACTACTGCACCTCCGGTTGTCATAGCGAGTCGCACAATACTGCATTTTGAACAGGAAGAATTGTGTGTGGTGAAAATTTCATCGAGATTCATTAACATTTTCAAACCTTATCAAAAGTTGAACGCAAAAGACGTAAATAATTTTGGTCATTCATATCAAAAACCAACGGGGTGAGCAGAAGTGATCGCCAAAGGTTCCAAATTTCAAAAATCGTTTATGAATACCATGGTTAAACGTTACCGGGCAACTATGACGCTTGATCATGCAAAGCAAACCAAATCTAGAGGTGGAATATATGACTGGATTCTACGAGCGAAAATCAGTAATGAGTGGGGGTAGAGTAGTGCAAAAGAATACTAGGAATACTCCGGCCTTGATTTGGCTAAAAATTTCACTTTGGCGTAGGAGAGAGAGTAACAATGAAACACATTTTTCCTACAATTTAATTTTGATGATAATACTTGTTATTTGTGTAACCAAAAGTGGCACATAGTGCCACTCTGTTGTTAACTAATACATATATTTTTTCCAGCTGGTAAAATTCACGGGAAATGGCATTTTTTGGATAATAAACAGTCGGTGGTAAAATGTATCAGTGTGCCCCATGGGTAGGAACTATGAAACGCGATGTAGTGAAATATTCTACTTATAAATTTTATTCTTTTGTTTTGACGAAGAATGATCCTAACGCTTTGAATTAAAGTCATATTGAGGCGAAAATCGTTTGTTTACGAAAGAATCCACTATATCATCGCGTAACATCGAACCACCATATATGCATATTAGCTGCAATCCTGACAATTTCTACAAAACTTGCCCAAATTTACTAATTTTGCACTATATGAGTAGTATTTACTGTGGAAAATCGGAACCCATTCACATTTTGAGACAGACCACAAAAACAAAAAAAATCACTGTTCCCCATACGCCATCGTTCCACAGTTACCCTATTGGTCTATTCATGAAAATTGTGAAATTACACAGAACCATGAGAAGTTAACAAAAATCTTTGTTCGCGGCAAATGTTGAGCATAAAATTTGCTATAAATAGCAATAGACTAAACATGTATTCAATGAATGGTAACTCATAAAGGTGGAAAAATGTTTTTCATTGCATATTTACTCATCACAAAACAAACAAATATCCATTAAAAGAGATACAGTTATCAGATCTCTTCCAAAATATAGCAACACGTGTAAAGAATTAGAAATCGTGAAATATGAGGGAATGAGACGACTCTGATCATGCATTATGATTTTATTGCGAATGTTTCATAGTTCCTGCTGATCCACTGTTACCCTCTCTCCCCTACACTCCAGCTTGGCGAATTTGTTCGTCAGAAGGTTGTCAGTCGTAGTATGTCAGCAAGCATGACAACGAAACGTGGTTGCTCAAAACTATACCAGGAAGCGGTACAAGCATGTTCTGACCAAGTATAATAATTAATCGTAATAATGAACTTTGTACAAATCCTCGGTCTAACAATTTAAATAAAACTATGAATCTTAGTTAATTTCGCTTGTTTTCATTTTTTGTCATATTCATTTTTAGTTACTACAATTTGCATGCAAACTTGTTGTCAATTTTCACTCCATGCATTTCGTCGTAGAATCGGCTTATTTTATATAATTTAAAAAAAACTATTTTTCGTTCTTTGAGAAATATGTGCATCGGACAGCAATTGAATAATAATCGTACAGAGAGTTGAAAAGTTTTATAACTATGTTGTATAATATTTAAAAATACGTAGTTTGAAATAACTAATAACATCAATTCTCACAAAAGCTACAACATCTAGACACCCAAATATCTTATTGCGTGCAAATCAACAAATTCTATCATTTAACTACACACCATTTAAAATTCGATACATTATAAACGTTATTGGCATACATTGGAACAATCAAAATCATTCATTTGTGATAATTTACTAATATTTATAATAAAATGTCGGCCATTTAGTATCCGCCATTTTGAATTTTGAAAATCTGACATCAAAATCGTAATCTACGCCCCAAAAAAACGTGGTATGTACATTTTCAGGTCAATCAAAACCATTTTCGACTTTTGGCCAAGTTTTTAGGGAAATCCGCCACTGTGCGGTGGCGATTGGGTGTGTACGAAACCTCATGACGATCGATAGCAGGTCCTCTTGGACGAAAGGTCCAACGAGCTGCTTATCGTTGACGGGAAATCCTGAGGCCGTTTTACACGACGCGTCGAAGACAACTCGGACCTTCGTGGTCGTGCTGGATTCCTTGAACACAGGATAGTGTGGGAGGAAACAGTGCGAGTTCACATCGTCTACTGGATCGATGAGCTTCTTCATGTGCGCCATTTCTGCGGATTCGTCCATGGATTCGCAGTATGCGAACAGACGTTCGGCGATGGCTCTGGATTTGCCGAGGTTGACTAGCGGATCACTGGTGAGTGGCAAACGAACGAGATAACGACCAGACGAATGGCGAGTGATGGTAGTAGTGTAAAATTCTTCACCTTGTTTTTCTTCTACGGAATTCACAGAATACGGCTCAACAGCTTCCAGCTCCCAGAACTTCTGCAACGCTTAATCTAAGCTTCAATCGACAGTGGTTAGATGGCAGACGCGGGGAACGGTGGGATGATCGATGGATATCTACCCGGAAACAGTCCATCCAAACACTGTTTCTATTAGCAACGGTCATCCCTCTCCCAGAGAACGCTTGCTGCCAAGATGCAGCTCGTGGTACGCTTCACCACCGCAACCATGTCAAAGTCGGATGGAATATGGAATCTGGGGTCTGCCAACGACAACTCGGGAAGCTTCCATGCGGAAATGTCGATCGGAACGGTCGGAAGGTTTACCGTCGGTCTCTTGAGGATCAGGAACTCAAGCTTGGTGGAGTACGGTGTCGACTTCGACTTGATCCTAGCAGTCAATTGGCACTTGATCTGCTTGGTGGAGTCACCTATACCAGCTACTGCGACATCCACCTTGGTGCGACGAAGATTTAGGGAATTTGCAAGCTTGTTGGTTATTAAGTTGCACATGGATCCTGAATCCAGGAGTGCACGTACGGGTATTTCCTTGCCGTTCTTATCTACGACGAGGAGGCAAACTGTTTCTAGCAAGACTGTACTGTGCTCAGCCTGGACTGACAGGCTCACTTGGTTGTTTGGATTCACCGAGCTGGAAGGGCCAGCGATGGCGGACGTCGAGGGAATAGGCTGGCTTACTGCCACGACAGGAGTAGATTGTATGTTCGACGGTGCTGGCTCGTGCAACAAGGAGTGGTGTTTTTCGTGGCAGTTACGGCAGGAGAACACAGAGGTACAGTTCCTGGCTTGGTGTCCAGTACGGAAGCAATTCCAGCATAGGCGCTTCTGGGAAAACAGCTCACGACGCTGGCAGACGGACATCTCGGAAAATGCTGGACATTGGAAGAGTAAATGCTTCTCTGGACAGGCGAGACACGGCAGAGAACTGTAGTTCGATTCAACGGTAGCTGCCTTATATGCCACCTTGAATGGTTTCTGTGTTGAAATCGAGCCGGCCACCTTGGCTGTAACCGGTTGTTGTGACCGATATCGTAGATCGGCTATAACGGACGTCAGCATACGGGCACGTTGGTAAAGAAATTCGATCTGCAGATCGTAGGTAACGTCGTCGTTGTTGCTGGTTTTCTCCTCCCAAGCACGTAGTGTAGTTGGATCTAGCTTGTAACAAAGGAGGTTGATCAACGGAGTGTCCCAATAATGGACTGGTTCGCCTAACTTTGGTAAAGCCCTCACATGCCGGTGGAAATCATCAACCAAAACATGAATTTCTTGGGGACTTTCTTGATTGATCGGTGGGAGGTCATATAGAGCTCGGAAGAGCTGACGCTTTAGGAACCGTTTGTTGTCGTACCGCTTTAGCAATGCTTCCCAAGTCGATGCGTAGTTATCTGCTACAATGTCTACGGACTCGAATGGTTTCCTGGCTTCTTCCTCTAGCGACTACAGCAGGTACTGCAACTTCGCAACCGTCGGAATATCTGCATTGCTGTGGATCATCTACGTGTATGTGTCACGGAATGCGAGCCATCGCGAGAAATCGTCGTTAAACTTAGGTAGGTCGATCTTGGGTAAGCGTAGGTGGAATGAGGAAGAAACGTGAGCAGGGGTCGCCATTGTGCTGTTCAGCATGGTTTGGTTGGGATCAGCAGCACGATTCGGAAATAGAAAACCTTTGACTCTGAAATACCGCGTCTCGAAATCCATGCGCCCTTCCAGGTGGGTATCTAACATCTCTGACTTATCGTACAGCTCGATCTGCCCTTGTACCTCTAGAAACTCCTTGTAGATTCGGTCCAGTGAATCGAGGCGAATTGGAATTTGGCAGGCATCGCAATCGAAATCCTCTGCAAACTTCTCCACTGCCTTCTGCACTACAAGGATCCCTTTCCGTTGGATCACGTACTCTGACAGCTTCTTTTCTGTCTTGGTCGCCATTACTGTACACTTCACTGATCTTCACTACCACCA
This sequence comes from Topomyia yanbarensis, assembly GCF_030247195.1. NCBI lineage: Eukaryota > Metazoa > Arthropoda > Insecta > Diptera > Culicidae > Topomyia > Topomyia yanbarensis. The sequence continues at coordinate 108,472,525 of NC_080670.1, read as the reverse complement.
CTTTAAATATCGGAAACAGGAAAACGGTACAAATCGAAAAATCGAACTCCTTCCCGGCGCGGGTACCGCTCCTACACGACACGGAATCGAAAAATGACACAAATCGAACGATACAAATCCTTCCCGTCGCTGTATGTCACTTTTTCGCGGAACGACCGAGAATGGCACGCAAATCGAACGAAATATCCTTCCCAACGCGAGCGTACCAATCTACGCGAAATTGCCACTCACCACCACCTTGGCAAAAGCATGAAATTTTATCGAGAACAAATTTTCCAAAAAAATCTGTTTCCGACTAGGCGCTAATCAGCTGCGATGGTAAAAATTCGCACTGAATTACAGCGATGGACGATAGCGTCGAAATGGCCTAATCAATAGGCACGGGGGCTGGGACGGGCAGTGTCCATGCAGTAGCGTCGCGTCAGCAGAAATTACCAATGGTGTACTCACCGCACCGATCCAACTGGTTGGGGTTTCCTCCGATCCGGTTCGAAGGACCAATGTTGGGGCCACTTACTTGGGGTTCCGTTTCGGAGGTTTTTCTTCCTTCTCCTTGAGAGACGGCCCAGGATGATCGTCGGTGATCACATCAAAATTCGCTGCTTCCACTTCTAATCGTCAACTGCCTTTGTCAGCTGATTTGCCTATTCCGTCTCACACAGTGCTGCGATCATTCTTTCTGTGCGCTGGTGTGGTGTATGATCGATTGGTACGATCTTGCTATCGCAGTTTTATGCTGCATTGCGGGATTTTGTGCTTATTACTAGGGTGGCGCACATTTTGTGCGGTGTTTAGGATGGTAGTTTTTAATTGGTTTTAGGCTCACTGGATTAATAGGTTAGCAATTTCGTTATTGTAGATATTTAGGTTCAGTTCCATTTAAGTTTAGATATTTAGATTTCTGAGTTAGACTGACACATCAACACCTACTTTGGACTCCGGAGGACGCTCCGGTCGAACAAAATTCGCCGCCGCACGAAGTTGGTTATCTACAAGACGCTGATTAGATCGGTGGTCCTCTACGGCCACGAGACCTGGACTATGCTCGTGGAGCACCAACGCGCCCTTGGAGTTTTCGAACGAAAGGTGTTGCATACCATCTATTGTGGCGTGCAGATGGAAGACGGAACGTGGCGCAGGCGAATGAACCATGAGTAGCATCAGCTGCACATTCGTTGTAGTGGTACGAACTTTCATGAAAAATAATGGATCAAAGACACAAATTGGATCCAGGAAAAGAAGTCTCCCAAAGTACCCACTCTCGATGGGGATGCAACTACAATGTGTCTTCTAACTTATCGTCGTCCATATCTGGATATACTGAGTAGTTTGAACCATTTCTTTTTCACAGTATTGGTCTGTATAGGACTTAATTATCCATATTTCCTGGACGAGAATTCCGAACGAAACAATATGAATATGAATAACTAATTAAGGTCCAACAATAAAGTAGAAACACCAGATAATCTTAAAACGACGCCATCAAGAAAGAAGCATGAAGACAAAAAGAATAAAACCAAAAGAAGATGGAAGCCCTAGAAAGTCCATTGCATATTTATTAGCCTTTTCTCAGAAGATGGGATTTTCAAAACATTTCAAAACTTTCTGATGCAATGGTTCTCAAATTCGTACAATCCGGTTTATTCATTTTCATTATTCAAAAATGTGTTTAGCATCAAATATATGACCATGTCATTTTAATTAATTATTTCATTCCGCATCTTTTTATTCGTTTTGTTCATCTGCGTTCATTTTACTTATTTTATTCGTTTCATTCTTTGGATACACTCTGATCAGTTTATTCTTTTTCTGCATTTAACTTATTTTATTCATTGTTTTCATTGTATGCATTTTATTCATTTTTTTTCAGTTTATTCATTTTGTTCAATTTCTTCATTTTAATAATCTGACTACTTTTTCAGTTTTTATCATTTCATCCAAATAATTTATTTGATTCAATTTATTTCTTTATATAAATTTATAACCTTTTACCATTGTTCAATTTTTCATTTTAATCAACGCATTAAATTCTGCTCATTTTCTTCTTTTTATTCATTTTATCACTTCAGCTCATTTTGTTTATTTGATTCGTTTGTTTTATTTTTGCATTTATATGATTCATTTGATTCATTTGATTCATTTGATTCATTTGATTCATTTGATTCATTTGATTCATTTGATTCATTTGATTCATTTGATTCATTTGATTCATTTGATTCATTTGATTCATTTGATTCATTTGATTCATTTGATTCATTTGATTCATTTGATTCATTTGATTCATTTGATTCATTTGATTCATTTGATTCATTTGATTCATTTGATTCATTTGATTCATTTGATTCATTTGATTCATTTGATTCATTTGATTCATTTGATTCGTTTGATTCATTTGATTTATTTGATTCATTTGATTCATTTGATTCATTTGATTCATTTGATTCATTAGATTCATTTGATTCATTTGATTCATTTGATTCATTTGATTCATTTGATTCATTTGATTCATTTGATTCATTTGATTCATTTGATTCATTTGATTCATTTGATTCATTTGATTCATTTGATTCATTTGATTCATTTGATTCATTTGATTCATTTGATTCATTTGATTCATTTGATTCATTTGATTCATTTGATTCATTTGATTCATTTGATTCATTTGATTCATTTGATTCATTTGATTCATTTGATTCGTTTGATTCGTTTGATTCATTTGATTCATTTGATTCATTTGATTCATTTGATTCATTTGATTCATTTGATTCATTTGATTCATTTGATTCATTTGATTCATTTGATTCATTTGATTCATTTGATTCATTTGATTCATTTGATTCATTTGATTCATTTGATTCACTTGATTCATTTGATTCATTTGATTCATTTGATTCATTTGATTCATTTGATTCATTTGATTAATTTGATTCATTTGATTCATTTGATTCATTTGATTCATTTGATTCGTTTGATTCATTTGATTCATTTGATTCATTTGAGTCATTTGATTCTTTTGATTCATTTGATTCATTTGATTCATTTGATTCATTTGATTCATTTGATTCATTTGATTCATTTGATTCATTTGATTCATTTGATTCATTTGATTCATTTGATTCATTTTATTCATTTGATTCATTTGATTCATTTGATGCATTTGATTCATTTGATTCATTTGATTCATTTGATTCATTTGATTCATTTGAATCATTTGATTCATTTGATTCATTTGATTCATTTGATTCATTTGATTCATTTGATTCATTTGATTCATTTGATTCAATTGATTCATTTTATTCATATCTTTAATTTTATGCATTTCATATTCGGTCATTTTCTACTCATTTTAAATTCATTTATTTCATTTTTTGCTTTACTTTTTTATTTTGGTCGTTTTGTTGATTTCTATAATTTATTCAGTTTATTCGAGATTTTATTCGTGCAAGACTAGAAACTGTTTCCATTCCACCTCTAGTTGGGTGCCTACTTCTCTTGAGTTCTGCAAACTAATCCAATAGTGACATGTGTAAGAAATGTCTTATCTCACTGCTAGGTGGATTAAATCGGTTTTTTAAATTATCAGCCGAAATCAACACAGATTACCAATTTATGTATTTTTAGGCAGCTTATACGAATACCTTTCGAACAAGCTATAGCTTGTTGAAATCGGACTATTATCAAAAGAGATATTTAACATTAAGTGCGGACGAAAGATTTTTATCATTTCCCATTGCCAGAAATATGACCAAAAACATGTAATCTATTATTAACGCCAAAACGGCTTATTTTAGGTCAATTGAATCTTCGGAGAATATATTGGAGGCAATACGCCCTTTCTTTTGGTATTGTGCTTTTGCTGACTGAGATATTTTCACGAATTTTCTTGGAAGGGATTATATCGAAATGATGCCTTCAACAAATTTGTAGCTCTTACTTTTCTGAAAACTTCAAATATCTATTTTGAATACTTTAAAAGTTATGGCTTGTTGTTTGTGGATCCACAGCGAAATAAATAACTCCATGCAGCGGAGTAGCCAAGAGAAGGTTTTGGGGTTTAACACCATACAACTCCCCCACCCCACCACACAAAAAATGGATTGAAGCTGAAAATTTATTGATGCTGACTGATTTAATTCAATATTACAATAACAGTTATCTGATCCGTACATTGATAACCTGTTGTTGTAAACATCATGAGGACTTTTGATAAATTGTCGGAATGGGGTCCTGATATCTAACTGATCTATTGGTCTTGATTTCACAGTTGTCTAATATCATGAATATCAAATTCCTGCCTGAAAACATTCCAATAGAAAATTCCAGAGTTCTGTAATCAATCATAACCCTCAGATTTCTTTTCAAATTGAGCTCGTTTTTGTAGAGATGTACTGTAATAAGGGTCTTTATTTAATAGAAAGCGAAGTTAAAATTGATTTAATGTCTATGAAACATAGAACTGCTCACCAAAAAAATGCATTAATTTCAACATTTGCTAAAAATGTTTTTGCCTTTCTCATTCACTCTAAAATTCGTCAATCTATCCCGACCCGAAGGGCCGAGTGTCATATGCCAATCGACTCAGTTCGTCGAGATCGGAAAAGGTCTGTGTGTGTGTGTTTTTTTTTTTTTACAATGGAGAAGACCTTTATGTCCTAGCCCAGTACACGTGCTAACGGTAGGGTCCAATCTACCACACGGGGTGCACTGGGGGCGTGTGGGACTCGAATGGTGACCAGCCATTAATACCGACTAAACTCCATTGGGCTCCGCCATCATTCCTCCCAGGAACTACCTCTCGGTATTACTTCTGGGGGCGGAAGGTCTGTGTGTATGTATGTCTGTATGTATGTATGTGTAAAAAAAATGTGACCTCTGTTAATCAGAGATGGCTGGATCGATTTGCACAAAGTTTGTCTCAAATGAAAGGTACAACCTTCCCATCGGCTGCAATTGAATTTCTTATTGATTGGACTTCCGCTTCCGGAGTTACGAGTTGAAGAGTGCAATCACACAGCAAATTCCCATAAAATTTGAAATGAAAATTTGATGCCAAATGATTTTATAATGCATAAAACATTGAGATTTGATGTAAACTCGAAAAAATAATGTTTGACAAAAATTGATTTTTTTGGATTTTGGTACATTTTTGCCTTTCTCATATAGAAAGGTTATGCAATCACTCTAAAAATCAATCGCCAATCATACCGGCCCGGAGGGAGTATGCAGTGAGGGGTTGTTACTTTAAAATTGAAACTAGTTTAAAATTTCTTAACAAGTTGAAAATTTTCGGCAGGACCCGGACCTCCCGGATCATTCTCCATGATCCGCCGCTGGTTTCAAGCGAGATTTCAGTATCACATAGTATCTCAAGATCGTGACTGTCGATCCATTGTATGTATGTGCAAATCGTACTGAACATGTAATTATCATTTCCACCATTGTATTGAACATAACCAGCCATGGATTTTTGTTGTATGACGAATTATATGTATAGGTCAAATGTTCAAAAACAGTAATTTAAGGTCAAGATAACATCACCGCCAATTTCGAAGGTTTAGTATCTTCGATGAGTTAAATTAGCGCATCATTTGATAAAACAATAGTTCCTAAATAGGAAATAAAACCAAGTCTGGAAATATTCACTGTTGATTTTCTTTGAATGGTGTCACTGCTAGTATCGCTTTTTTTCAAGAAAAAGCGTTGATTTCTTAGATCTCAGTCGCGTTGGAAATTTGAGTAAAGTATAAACTTTAATCGATTAAAAAAAATTCGATTTTTTTGGCTCAGTACAATATACATAACCCCTTTAGCAAAATTCAGTTTTCCCACCACAATGCATTGATTGAGGAATTTAGATATTTTATTAACAGAGCATTAGCAATATTTCGTTTGTATGTCTATTTTATGGGCCATTTTTTCGCTTTCCCATTGATTTGGTTTGAGATTTCTAGCACTGATGTTGTCCTATGCTGATTTGAGCGATTCTCTGAGTTCTGCCACTATCCCATGTAGTATGTGCTATCAAAAACATAGCGAAGAATCAAGTTCTAAATGTTCTCAAACGATATAATATCCGAAAAGAGTGATAATAGTTATAAGAAATGTCTCATCACACTGTTAGGTGGATTAAAAGCGTTTTTAATTAGTGAAAATTGGTAAGCGAAGAATAAAAATACAAAATGTTTAATATCTCTGTCCCTCGTGAACGGATTTTTACAATACCGTCAAACGGGGTAACTTGCAACAGCGGGGTAACTTGCAACAGCGGGGTAACTTGCAACACTTCAACATGTTTCTGTTCAGATTAATTTAACAACGCTAATAATAGTGTTTGCAATTTAGCACAACAGCTGTCAAAAGCCAGCATATGTTACAAGATAATCATGTACTACCAGTCAATATTTTCGGGTTTTTAGCGCGACAGGGTAATCTTCTGTATTTCGAGATATTTCAATAAAAAAGAAACCGAAATGTCGTGCTTTGGTCCACTTCAATGATAAGAGCATTTCATTTGTATCTCATACGTACAGATCGAGTATACAACAGCAAACGTTACTGTTTGATACATGTTTGTTTACCCTCTCAAATATATGCCAGATAACGATTTAACTATATTAACTACCCATGTGGAGTAACATGCAACAGTATTTTGTCTTATTATTATTATGCCTCTAGCCATCTAGCTGATTGAGAGTTTCAAATAACAGTCTATATAGCATTTTGAATCAAATTTTAAAGGTATAAACTACAACTAGAATATGAAAATGCTCCTTAAATACACAAGAGTACCAGGAAGTCGTCTTTACGTGAACTTGCTTCTCTAGCAATACTAGAAAATGCTCAATTTCTATCTTCTTATACTCACCTCAGGAGCGGATCCAGAAAAAAAATTCGGAAGGAGTCCGAAATTTCGATTTTGAAATATTCAATGTACAATACGTAATATCTAATACCCTTCTTTAATTAAAATCAGTTTTGGTTGTCGAATCTGGTTTGGAATGATTTGGAATTTAGAACGAATTTAAAATAGAAACTATTTTAAAATTTCTCAATGAAATAAAAATTTCGGGGAGGTCCGGATCCCCAGAACCCTTCCCCTGGATCCACCACTGACTCAACTGGATTGTTCTAGCATTTATAATAGTTCGATTGCATGGAAAAGATAGTCGTTGACAGTGTAAATTAATAGGTTATCTGTTTTCAATAATATCTGAAGACAACAAAGATATGGCATGATTTAGTTCTCGCCGTTCACTGAAACTATCCCTGGCAGCACTGATCCAGTGGAATCCAATCACGTTAATTGCGATAGAACTGAAGTTATAGTTCTATGGATAATACTTGTTACTTACTAGTTCTGAAATGAAGGGTTAAAACCCTGTTAGCTAGCCTTTCCTACGAATTTCTGAAATAAATCGAATGTTCCAGCTGTTCAAAAACGTTGTTGATTATAAACAACATGGGCATCCAAATTATAGTACATTCCTTTGGTCGCGGTTCTTTGTAAATGACATGGGTATCCAAATTATCGTATATTTGGTCAATGTACTAAAGATAAACAAAAATATACAGCAATAGATTTCAATGAAGTTCATGTGTTGCAAGTTACCCCATATGCGTGGTTACTTGCAACAGGCATAATTTTTGGCCATCCTGAAAACAGGGAATGATGCTTTGAATTGATAAATACCATTTAGTAGTCTTTATACTCCCATTAGCGCTTGTACATATTGAAAATTATTCTAATGTTACAGCATTTTTAGTTATACCACTTTTAAGTTGAAAAGTGTTGCAAGTAACCCCGTTTGACGGTATATAGTTTGTTAGAAAGGTATATTTAGGTTTTACATTTCTTACAAAAGAAATGTATAGGATTCGCTCAAACTTTGAAAACTTTTTCCGAGGCCCGGAGGGCCGAGTCTCATATACCAATCGACTCAGCTCGACAAATTGAGACAATGTCTGTATGTGTGTGTGTGTGTGTGTGTGTATGTGTGTATGTATGTATGTACAAAATGTCATGTAATTATCTCAGCAATGGCTGAACCGATCTTAATGAAATTAGTTTCAAATGAAAGGCCTAACGTTGCCATTTGACACTATTATTTTTGATTTTCGATATGTTGTTTACTTTCTGAGATATGGGCGATTTTGTCAAAACACGGCAGTTTTTTAGCAAATAACTTTCAAACCATACAATTTTGTCCCACAAACTGCATATAAATAGAAAGCTTGTAAAAATACCTTTCTAACAAGCTATAGATTGTCTAAATCCGTGCACGAGCAGCGGAGATATTGAACAATTTGTATTCTTAGTCCACGCTTACCAATTTCCCCTAACTAAAAATGAGATTGTTTCATACAGAGTATTGCTTTACTGGTGTTTTAGGGGCAAAACTAAACCGATTTTGAATATCGGTGTATGAAATCACATCTACGTGATTCAAGGAATTCAATGTTGAGAACATTTTGTGAATTACCTTTATAATAAATTAACTATTTCTCAAAAATCAATATATAAGTTCACTTCAAAGACAAAATAATGTGTTGATAAAGAAACAGTGAGTTCTAGTATTTATTCCTTGGATTAGGCATTGCGTTCAATCATGAGGTAATTGTTGGATGATATATCAATACACAGATCAACAATCAATTCACCTAGTAGTGAGATAAAAGATTTCTAATATAATTATACTTGTGGCGTCACCGAAAGCAACTGTATGTTTGAAGCCCAAAAATCTAGCGAAAATTTATCTCTTATGCAAGATTTAGGTTATACTGGTTATGACGCAAAAATTACTACTTACATTATTTATGATAAGAATGTAAGAATCAATATATCAAAATAATATACCTATAAAAATAATGTCACTGCATTAACCATCATTTGCCATTCCTCACACGCCCCCCCCCCTCCTCCATCTCTCTCTCTCCCTCCCTCTCTCTCTCTCTCTCTCTCTCTCTCTCTCTCTCTCTCTCTCTCTCTCTCTCTCTCTCTCTCTCTCTCTCTCTCTTGCTCTCCTTGTCTCTCTTCTATCGCATCTATCTAACTATTTCTGTATCCATTTCTAAGTTGTGTGATAACATCTTCTGCCAATCTGAAATATTTATTAATTGTAATTGCGAAGGTTTGAGAAAACAAAACTATGTCTTGTCTGCTGCTACATCAACTCAACTTTAATTCAATTCTATTCAAAGCCTGTATCTACACTATAATTAAGGAAATTCATGGCTATATCAGAAAAATATTTGGCTTAACTGGGTAATATGAAAGTTTGACGATGGAAATTTTCAAGAGACATTCCACGTGAAATATTTAAACTATTCGTATCTCTATTGAATTTTGAATGAAATATATGTTCAAAACCTGAAAGCTGAAGCCAGAAGGATTGGAATTGCCACCAACGTTTCGAAGACAAAATACATGAGAGGTTCTAAAGACGACAATGTGAACCTCCCACCCGAGTTCGGATTGACGGTGAGGAAATCGAGATGGTCGACGAATTCATGTATTTGGGCTCACTGGTAACCGACGACAATGATAACAGCAGAGAAATTCAGAGACGGATCTTGGCGGGAAATCGTGCCTACTTTGGACTCCGGAGGACGCTCCGGTCGAACAAAATTCGCCGGCGCACGAAGTTGATTATCTACAAGACGCTGATTAGATCGGTAGTCCTCTACGGCCACGAGACCTGGACTATGCTCGTGGAGGACCAACGCGCCCTTGGAGTTTTCGAAAGAAAGGTTTTGCGTACCATCTATGGTGGCGTGCAGATGGAAGACGGAACGTGGCGCAGGCGAATGAACCATGAGTTGTATCAGCTGCACATTCGTTGTATTGGTACGAACTTTCATGAAAAATAACGGATCAAAGACCAAAAATATCCACAAATTAGATCCAGGAAAAGAAGTCTCCCAAAGTACCCACTCTCGATGGGGGATGCAACTACAATGTGTCTTCTAACTTATCGTCGTCTATATCTGGATATACTGAGTAGCTTGAACCATTTCTTTTTCACAGTATTGGTCGGCATAGGACTTTTTGATCCATATTTCCTGCACGAGAATTTTGAACGAAACAATATGAAAGCTATAAGGATGAATGGAAAGTAGTCTGCAATCAACTGAATGCACGGCTTTTGTACTATCGACATAACCTAGACATTTCACAATATTTACTTAAATGCAAATAAAAAACATTGAAATATCTACCTGTCTCATTTACGAATCGCATTCTCTCTGTCGTTCTCTGTTCAAGGGACTTGAAAGCACATGTGACCTTGTCTCACTTTACTATATTCAATTGCGCGTTAAAATACTGGACCAGTAAGTTTTATTCTGTACATAAATCTTTTTTTAGGGAATATGTGACCAAAAACTAAACTTCGAATTCCAAAGCAAATTGAACGTTCCAGGTTCCTGATAACTATTTAAGGTCCAACAATAAAGTAGAAAAACCAGATAATCTTAAAACGAAGCCGTCAAGTAAAAAAGCATGAAAACAAAAGAATAAAACCAGAAAAAGATGGAAGCTCTAGAAAGTCCATTGCATATTTATTAGCCTTTTCTCAGAAGATGAGATTTTCAAAAACATTTCAAAACTTTCTGATGCAATGGTTCTCAAATTCGTACAATCCGGTTTATTCATTTTTTTTATTCAAAAATATTTTTGGCTTCAAATATATGACCATTTCCTTTTAATTAATTATTTCATTCCGCATCTTTTAATTCGTTTTGTTCATCTGCGTTCATTTTACTTATTTTATTCGTTTCATTCTTTGGATTCACTCTGATCAGTTTACTCTTTTTGTGCATTTTACTCATATCATTCATTTAACTTATTTTATTCATTGTTTTCATTGTATGCATTTTATTCATTTTTTCCAGTTTATTCATTTTGTTCAGTTTCTTCATTTTAATAATCTGACTACTTTTTCAGTTTTAATCATTCCATCCAAATAATTTATTTGATTCAATTTATTTCTTTATATTAATTTATAACCTTTTACCATTGTTCAATTTTTCATCTTAATCAATGCATTAAATTCTGCTCATTTTCTTCTTTTTATTCATTTTATCAGTTCAGCTCATTTTGTTTATTTGATTCGTTTGTTTTATTTATGCATTTCATTTATTTTTTACTTTATTCATTTTGTTCATCCATTCTTTTTATTCATTTGATCCATTTCATTAATTTGATTCATTGTATTTACTGGATGAATTAAATCAATTTGATTCATTTGATTCATTTGATTTATTTGATTTATTTGATTCATGTGACTCATTTGATTCATTTGATTCATTTGATTCATTTGAGATTCATTTGATTCATTTGATTCATTTGATTCATTTGATTCATTTGATTCATTTGATTCATTTGATTCATTTGATTCATTTGATTCATTTGATTCATTTGATTCATTTGATTCATTTGATTCATTTGATTCATTTGATTCATTTGATTTATTTGATTCATTTGATTCATTTGATTCATTAGATTCATTTGATTCGTTTGATTCATTAGATTCATTTGATTCATTTGATTCATTTGATTCATTAGATTCATTTGATTCATTTGATTCATTTGATTCATTTGATTCATTTGATTCATTTGAATCATTTGAATCATTTGAATCATTTGAATCATTTGAATCATTTGATTCATTTGATTCATTTGATTCATTTAAATCATTTGATTCATTTGATTCATTTGTTTCATTTGTTTCATTTGATTCATTTGATTCATTCGATTCATTTGATTCATTTGATTCATTTGATTCATTTGATTCATTTGATTCATTTGATTCATTTGATTCATTTGATTCATTTGATTCATTTGATTCATTTGATTCATTTGATTCATTTGATTCATTTGATTCATTTGATTCATTTGATTCATTTAATTCATTTGATTCATTTGATTCATTTGATTCATTTGATTCATTTGATTCATTTGATTCATTTGATTCATTTGAATCATTTGAATCATTTGATTCATTTAAATCATTTGATTCATTTGATTCATTTGATTCATTTGTTTCATTTGTTTCATTTGATTCATTTGATTCATTTGATTCATTTGATTCATTTGATTCATTTGATTCATTTGATTCATTTGATTCATTTGATTCATTTGATTCATTTGATTCATTTAATTCATTTGATTCAATTGATTCATTAGATGCATTTTATTCATATCTTTAATTTTATGCATTTAATGTTCAGTCATTCGTTTTATTTTATTCAATTTGTTAGTATGAGTCAATTTATTCTATTAATCTTATAACTATTTCTAAATATAATCTTAATTTTTATTTAATAACCTAATCTAATTTGATTCGTGTATATTATAATTTTGATTTACATTAATTTTTCTACTCATTTCATGAATTTAAAAACCTATTATTTCATTTTTTGCTTTACTTTTTTATTTCGGTCGTTTTGTTGATTTCTATAATTTATTCAGTTTATTCGAGATTGTATTCGTGCAAGACTAGAAACTGTTTTCATCCCACCTCTAGTTTGGTGCTTATTTCTCGTGAGTTCTGCAAACTAATCCAATAGTGTGTGAATGTGTAAGAAATGTCTCATCTCACTGCTAGGTGGATTAAATCGGTTTTTAATTATGCGCAGCTTGTGGGACAACATTGCTTTGTTCGAAAGTTATTTACTAAAAACCTCTAATATTTTGACAAAATGGCCCATATCTCAGGAAGTAAACAACATATCGAAAAATAAAAATAATAGTGTCAAATGGCCACGTTAGGCCTTTCATTTGAAACTAGTTTCATTAAAATCGGTTCAGCCATTAATGAAATAATTACATGACAATTTGTACATACATACATACATTTGTGGTGCCACAAGCACCGAAACTTGTTTCGATATTTCCTAATGTTACAAGATCACAAAAAGGCGTTCCGCATGATATGCGACCTTCGCTGTTCCGTATTTCCTAAAATACCACACAAGCACCGTGTATACTTCCCGACGATTTCGAGCAACTCACGCACCCGCGGAAAACAAGAACGAAAACGCAAATTGGTCTCCTGAAAAATTCAGCAAATGTATGTTATTCCTACTTGGTTACACGTTTTTTTAACTATTCTAAACTGCCTTAACTCGCGATTCTTTCGCGCTTAATTGATCTACTACTTAAAATTGATCTCGGTTGTTGGCAGCCAGAGGTACGCATGGTACATGGGGCCCAGCCTCGATCGAGTTAATTGAAAAAAGGAAAAAAAAGCCTCGATCCTAAATCTTCTGATGTTTATATAGTAAATTTCTTGATTACTTCAGTAAAAATTACAATTATTAACTATCTGTCCCTGTTCCGCATGCGATTGACATTATATTGTATTAGTGTCGCATGGCTTTCTATCTTTCTCCTTCGTATGTAACTTTTGTGTTAATGTATTCCTATTCTCCTCTATCCTAAGGTAACTCTTGCTGTCTTCTATTACTTTCCGAAGATCCCCGAACGTGAGTACTTCCTAATTGGTGTAGTGTTAGTGAGCCTTCGGCTCTCGCTAGAACCTCGTGTTCTCCTGTTCTAACTAAAGCTATTCGTAAGTAGTTGAACGCTCTATTTCTCGAACATAATTATGCATTTGTATCGATGGGCTCACAATCATGAAAACGCCACGCCTCACAGTGATCACCTTCCATACAAAAGTCGGACAAAACCTCAAAAGTGGCCCGAATTTGATGAAAACTTCACATTAGGGTAATTTTGTGACGCTGAATTCATATTTGATGTTTATTTTTTGTTTTTTATTTCCTCAAAATTTAGGCACTTGTGGTTCGAAAATTCAACATTTACAAATATAAAGTGCACTATTTCCAAAAATTCATTTTCAAAAAATTAGGTGCGGTGAATTTTTTAGCAGAACACACATTTTTTCAATTGTTGATAAAGATAAGACACATCTATAAATTATATTGCGAACCCTGAGTAGTCAAAGGCTACCATGCGTCTCCTTCAGACGTATCATGAAAAATCACCTTTTTCATACCTCGGGGCAGAAAGGGGCAAAACAAGATATTCATTTTCGGAAAGTACACTAATTTTCAAGTATCGTGAACAACAAGCGATCTTTCCGAACCGTTTCAAAAAAAAGTACAGTCACTTTGAACATTATAGCTTAACTATAATGTTAATCTTAACTAAAAAGATATATGCATTTGAATAACTTAGGTTTGAAAATTGTTTTCCTCAGAATTTATCATCTATTTCACCTTTGAAGTCATGTAAAAAATTGAACTATCGTCCTCGGGACTTAATATTTCGAGAAGACTCTACTCAACCTGTTAAGAAACAGAGAAAAATGTTAAATCTTGAAAAATCAATAAAATTTTTTTGAGGTTTTGTCCGGCTAGGCGACACTGTGCGCCTGTGCAAATAATTACTTTAACTAATATTGGCACAGCCAAATTCTATACAATCATAAAAACACCTGCAGCCGGTGTCATTGGAAATCAATTATTTACCGCGGATACCTATAAACAATCATTAATTCTACGAGCAACGCAATGACTCACATTCGTTATGCTAAGTGCACCGCGACTTAAGCCGCTGCGTTTGCAAACTCGCTAGTTATTATGCTGCCCTCCCAGAAGCCGTTGTAGTTGCTGTTGCTTGAAATCTGCCTTGGGATGTCGTCTTCTGGGTTGTTCGTTCATATAGTACTGCCTGTACGTATGTTCCGTGTATCTTGGGACTTATCAATTGGTCGACGTTGGATATCGGGTGTGTGAGTTTCGGCTGCCATCTCGTGAGTCCGGGGTTGGTTTTCCGTTCGTTTGCCTCAGCTTCCTTCATCTATGCTGCATCTGGAGCTTGGTTTGCGTCCTCTTCGAGTGGGTTATGTGATTTCGTTACTTCGTTTCCTTCCTCTCCTTCTTCTCCGTTTGTTGTTGTCGTTCTTGTGGTTGCCGAGGATAGGATATTTGACTTATCCTGCCTCGTGAATTGTATAATGTTGCAGACGAAATGCGATGTGTAACTTATCTCAGTCGTCTTTGCAATGCGTAATCTGTAGCTGACTTGCTAGTATTACGACCTTTCCTACTGGATTCTTCCTACTGACGTTTAATTTGCCTTGCTGATTTCCTGATGGCTACTTTATTCCTGCCATCTAGTTTGTAAAAATGCTTCCCGCATGATGTGGTGTTGATGCGTTTCTTTAGTTCATTGTTTATATATTTTGTTGGTGTTTAGCTCCAGCCAGAGTTTGACGGTTCTGACTGCGCTTTACTGAACACTGCATAATGACTGGCAGTATGTCCAGCTTGAGTCGATTTTTTTCAGTAGTTGCGACTCCGATTCTTTGCTATGGTTTTTCTTTTACTTGCTTCATATTGCAGCTTGTCTTGCGACCATTCTCTACTTTCGATTTATTTGCTGGCTCCGGTCTTGCCCTTTCGTTCGTTGGTCCAGTTCTCATCCTTCACTGTTGCTCCGCCCTTGCCGTCACAACCCAACACCTTCAACCCTCTGTCTTCCGCCTGATTCGTCCTTTGTCATCATAAATTTTTAGACCAAAAGTATGTGGTGATGTGTTACATTTCGAGATTCGGTCGACGAAATACAAAAATATTTCTCAGAGTGCACAATTAGAACCAGAATGCAGCCAGTTCTAAAAGAGTAAAGCCATGTCAAGTGATCCTCGAATTTTTCGCAAAATCATTGATTTTCATGAGATATGTTTTATTGTATAGGGATTATGGTAAATAGCTTTTGGTATAAATATTTCGTTAAAACTCCATTTTTTCTTTGAGATATTAACCCTTAAACTTTATTGCATGATAAAATTGTAAAATTTATATCTCAAAACCTACTGAAGATAATTGAATGAATTTTTGTACACTTATGGAATGATATTTACACTATCTCATAAAAATAATTTTATAATATAGTTATGTGAATAACGGTACTTTGCATCTACTTAAAAATTTTAATAGTAATTTTTCTTGCGTTCTTCACGCTAAAAAATTTCAAAAGGTATTTCAAATTACGCGTCAATCTCTCACCTTCAATAATCTGTATTGATAATTTTTCATTTTTGTTTATATCGAGAGTTATGGATGATTTTGTAACGGTGCGTACCATCAACGCACGGCCCACTTTGATGCAGCCCGGTGGAACTTACACATTGGCAACGCCGCATGTCCCAACGTCCTACTGCGCATCGCGTAGTAAACGTGCATCGCATGACTAAATGAAACCACATCTCTAGATTAGTGCAAAAGAACAAACTTTTATATACGGATTATCAAAGGTTAAGGTTTTCTGGATATTTTTAGATACTTTTAGATTTTTTTTGACCGAGGTGCACAACAAAAACAATTTTGTTCAATGAATACTTTTTTATTATAATTTAACGTTTCTAGGAATTAAACTGTATCGCAAAGAACCGAAACATAACTCATATAATACGCTTATGCTATTGCCATCTTCGAAGACACTTTTGTTATGACATTTTCGTTTTTGACAGTGTACACCAGTATTGTCGGGGCTATACTCATTCAAACTTCAGTCTATCTCTTTTTTTTCACTATACCGGTGTATACCAGGTTTAAAACGAAAACGTTATTAGTCGATGTTTCATCCAAATTCATTACTAGTCTACAACATTATGCAGGAAAATGGAACATTTTATGAAAACAGCATTTTACTTCGCTTGTTTATGTCCACTGAGTGATCTTACTTATAAACAACGAAGTGTCTTGCGAAAAAAATACTTTGAATCTGTTTTCAATCGCATTGGCGTGTTTTCTTTATCGCTATTGCTTCTGTCAATTCTATTAATTAGTGGATCTCCAAGTTGTAGTAAGATATTATTTACTTCATCAAATTTCAGTAAATCATCAACGATTTATAATTCAAAATCTTCATTACTTTTTTAACGAAATACAGTATTCGGTTGGTCGAACCATATTTATAACATAAAAACAAACGAATGTTTTTTGAGCAAATATACTGTGCTAACACCTAGACAGAACCAACTGACGATAAAAAGTGGTAAAATATGTCAATTTGCAAAAAAAGTCATATACATGCAGATTCAAACATGCCCATTGCTCAAGTTTGCACAGCAACTGCCAACATCCGAGCGCGCCGGTTTGAGAGTTTGAATGACAGAAAATTAAATAATTCCTGAAAAATATAACACTAAATACCATGCAAATTACTCGGAATATGTTCACCTTTAAACATCCGCACAGAAAAGCTTATCTTTTTGCTCTAATATCGAAGATGGCAATTTTGGACATAAGGTATGCTCTGCCAAAGCGATACGCAGTAGGACGTTGCTACATGCGGCGTTGCCAATAAGTAAGTTCTCGCGGGCTGCATCAAAGTGGGCCGTGCGTTGAAGGTACGCACCGTTACAAAATCATCCATAACTCTCGATAGAAACAAAAATGAAAAATTATTAATATAGATTATTGAAGGTGAGAGATTGACGCGTAATTTGACATACCTTTTGAAATTTTTTAGCGTGAAGAACACAAGAAAAAATACAATTGAAATTTTTAAGTAGATGAAAAGTACCGTTATTCACATAATTATATTGTAAAACTATTTTTATGAGATAGTGTAAATATCATTCCATAAGTGTACAAAAATTCATTCAATTATCTTCAGTAAGTTTTGAGATATAAAATTTACAATTTTATCATGCAATAAAGTTTAAGGGTTAATATCTCAAAGGAAAAAAGGAGTTTTAACGAAATATTTATACCAAAAGCTATTTACCATAATCTCTATACAATAAAACATATCTCATGAAAATCGGTGATTTTGCGAAAAATTTGAGGATCACTTGACATGGCTTTACTCAAAAGAGACGCACGATCTATCTTTCACACGAAATCAAACATATATCGATCCCGCTCTCGTACCGCAACGAGGATCTTTGGCCTCAAAGCCGCATGGATAGATACAATTAAAACAGTCTGAACAAAAGTGGTGTGTGGTGAACAGTGCATGCTGTTAATGGTTTCGGTACGTGAAGAACTAAGCCCATCGGATCGCAAATTTCTACTCTGAGCAGTACAGCTATTAAACGAAAGGTAAACCGCAGTAAATCATTATACAACTAATGTTAATTTGGTCCATTTGACGATTCAAGGCATACACGTCATTTCGGCGAACGAACACGTGGAAATCGATCACCCTGAAATCCATTGTGATCACGTGAATCATCCCTAAAGGTAACACTCAATACTACCAACTTCATGCCTATTCTAACGTGTTGGTTACAGCCTTCTTGCATGTTCGGATGATATCTGGGCCGTAGAATTGATTGAAAACCACGTACGGTTTAGTCGGAAAGAATTCCATTGCAGCCTGATATCTCAAGGTCATAGGTAATCCGACATAACCATCAAATCTGAATGAGTTTTAATCGTTTCGCATCATCTAGAAGCACACGGAAAGAGCCAAGAGAGGCTGTGCAGGATCACTCAATATCATCAAATTGCATGCGATACCACGAGTCGTTAGCACAAGAAAGAAAAGCCCTTCAACAGGTACAATAGTTTATGTATGACTGGCTGACAAATCTCAAACAACGAGACAAAACCTCGTCAGAGGGCTTTTATTTTCAGGCTAAACAGTCAACTCTCACCCGTGCGACGGTTGCTGCTGAGCGGCGATACCGATCCTGGGCAGTTAGTGCGAAACAGAGCAGACCACAACCACTCCACCCTTTTCCTCGAGCCATATGATCCACCATACCCATCGAGCGAGAGGCCGGCGAGATCACTAAAGTGTGCGTGGTCGCGCCACAAACTACAACGAGTGCGTGGGAGTCGCGCAACAAATAATACACACGAGTGCGAAACACGGTACCGCCGAGTGTCACGTGACAGACTGCGGTGCATTCGGGTCGCGGACGCGGCGAGACAGCGAACGTTAATGCAGCTGTACTACAAGGAGAGAAGTCAATCGGTCGCATGACATAACGGGTGTGACGCTTCGAAGGCGGAGAATGCAGAGCAGAAGTTGCAGGAAAACGGGCCCCCCACCGACACAATGCAGTACAAGGCGCTGAAGATCTAGTGAAAGTAGATTGTATGTATTAATTAGATGTAAGCTCATGTTATTACAGACAGTTTATTGTTAAGCAGAAATCTCTACTGTACCTCGCATGTGTTATTTTGCTTAATTGAGCTTAGATTTCGCTACCTTATCCCTCTTGTTGGGCACTGATGCTCCTGCATCGAGTGATATTAACTGGCCGGTCTGCTGTTGCACTCGTCAGTTTTTGCCTCGTCTGGTCTCGTTCCGCAAGTTTGCAACAGATGTTGGCTTCCTGGGGGTGAAAAATTTCTTTTGTCCCTGATGTTCAGATTTCACTTGTTTGTTTGTTGCTTTCAAAAAAAATTCTTTGTGGATAATAAATTGATATTAAATTGTGTAATTTTATCCCCTTATTAATGTTATTATGTAACTTTCATCGCTTATCAAATCATATATTGTCGTTTGGGCATTCAATCTAATCTATCTTCACGTTCGGGTATTCTATCTGATCTATGTTTTTCCGAACAAATGGTTAGTAATGTTAGTTATGTTATGTTTTTTCATATGGAGTAATAACCGTTTGTTAGTAATATGCTGTTTTTTATATATGAAGAAATAGTAGTTTGTTAGTAATATGCTTCGAATTGTTGTGATTAGCTTAGTTTGTTAGTGCGCTGTAAATGTGATTGAGTGTTACCTATGCTACCGATGTTTCCTTCTTTCGGCGAGATTTTGGTATCCTTTATTCGGATTGGTGTGGCCTCCTTTCACCTTTCTAGTAAGGTGGTTGCAGGTGGGACCTGGTTTTACTGAAATTAGACTTAGATTCTTCCTTTATTATTTTGTTTTATTTATTTATTCATAATTCTCCACTTTATTTCTTTTTCTTTTGTTTCCCGTTTCCTGATATGTTGTTTGTTAGGTATTTTTGTTATATTATTTAATTTCATCCTATGAAGTTCCCTGCTGTTGGGCATGGGTTTCTGATTGATTCGTATCCAGTATTATTTATATATTTTACGTGTTTGTTGAAGCATTCCTTCAACCATTGTTTTTCCATCTGTATCCTCTATGTCATTACTCCTTTAATTATTCCCCTCAGACGCTTTTCTTCATTTCATCTTTTCCCTCTATATTCGTTTTCTTCTCAATTTGGCAACCCATGGTTATCCTATAAAGATACCGTAAAAATATTATTCCCCGGAAGTATTTAAGCTTCCTATTATTAACCCTTCTATTTTGTTTTCTTTAGCCCCCCTTGAATACTTTCTTTGCTTTTTTTCATGATTGCATTGGTTTTTATCACTTTTACCGCTTTAATTAAACGTTCCTCTTGTTTAACTTATTTTCTCTTCATTGTATTATCTTCTCTGTAGGTCATGTTATATTTGTGTTTCTTCTTGTTGTGTCTTTCTGTCGCTGCGTTCATGTTTTACGTTTTTCTTTTTTGTATGTATTTTAATTCGACTGCGATTCTTAGTCGTCGTGTAGGGTGGATGTACCAATAGTCGCATGCTTAAGGAAAACTTTTGATAAAAAATCGATTAATAGACCTATGGGCAATGTAATTACATTAAACGAAAGCTTTCAGTCCCTACTTCATAGGAAAAATATAAAGATGGCTTAGTAACCAATTTATGTATTCAAAACCGCTTGTACCACTATAGGAACACATGTACCAATAGTGGTGCAATCGCTAATTTCGGTTCCTATTGTTGCAAATCCCATTGCTTTCTTATGGGACTTGCAACTATAGGTACACTACATCAACTATAGGTGCAAGGGAGCTCAAAATTCTAAGAAAATAATTTTTTTCAATAGTTATTTGAGCAAATTTCAAGGATAACAGTTTTATTGTCGCATAATTTTAGTGCGATGAATCGATAAAAAAATATTTGTTGATGGTTGGTATCTTAGTTAGGCGTATAACCCACTACTGCAACTATTGGTACACCTCAACTATAGGAGCACCCACCCTAAATAGAATTTGTCATCACTTTCATAAAATAAAGACATTCATACTCATTCCAGGTTCCGGTTCCCTTGTCCACTCATATGTTTATTAGCTTTCATACTTGTATTAAGTGATATAAATTATTCTTAATCAATATTGCACATGTTTTATCCGCTGGCCAGCGTAGGGTGAAAAAAAAAATAATTCCAATTAAATAATTGTTCTTTCTTATCGTATATTGTCGTCCATGTTTTCTTTGTGTCTAGGTTCTGCTTCATGATTTCCAGAGTGAGTCTCCATCTTTTATTATTTGTAAATCATGCATTGTAATTCTGCGTTACTCGCAGGCGTTTCCCGCTTCCTTTTATTGCAGCTTTTCTGATATACTTTTTCATTCCAATACTTTTAACCTCTCATTTATATTGCGCCGTAGTGTCTTTATAAACTATGAGTTTTCAATAAATTCTGTCGTTATCTTTTCCTTCTTGTATTATAGTATGTTCTTTGTTTCTTCCATACTTTTGCTTCTGGCTCTTTGACTCTGCAAATATAACTTTATTAGTTGCAAATAAATATTTTCGTCAATTATACTCCTCTTTTGTATTCGCATTTTAAAAGCTTTTCTTCAACTTATATCAAACAAACGATTACCCATTTCGTGGTAATTTTGTTCCTTTTTATCATATTTGTATACCTTTACCTTTATCTAATTTTTTTTCACAAAAAAAATCCCATATTTCCGAAATTTTATGTTCTCGCTGTTGATTATTTACTCTTTGTTTTCCTTTCACTTTCGCTTTTCCTCATATTGTAAATTGCTTATATCCATGTTAATTAATGACAACGATTATCATGTTCATTTAATTTGCATTGTGTCTCTTATTTCGTTTTGTTGCTCAATACGTTCTTATTCCTCCTTGCATGTTTTACATTTCTTATAAAAGAAATGTATAGAATTCGCTCAAACTTTAAGATTTTTTCCGAGGCCCGGAGGGCCGAGCCTTATATACCAATCGACTCAGCTCGACGATTTGGGACAATGTCTGTGTGTGTGTGTCTGTGTGTGTGTGTGTATGTAACGGACAAATTCTCATTCGTGTTTCTCAGCAATGGCTGAACCGATCTTATCCAAACCAATTTTAAATGAAATAACAAAAAAACAGTATGAACGCTATTAATTTGTTTTTGATTCTGATGTTTAGTTTCCAAGATATGCATGTTTGAATGCGTAAAAATGGCGTTTTTGGCAGTTTTTTTGAATTATCTGCCGAAATTGACAATATAGAAGAACAATTTATATGCTTTTAGACAGCTTTAATGAATACCTTTCGAACAAGCTATAGCTTGTTGAAATCGGACTATTACCAAAAAAGATATTTAACATTAAATGCGGACAAAAGATTTTTATCATTTCCCATTGGCAGAAATGTGACCAAAAACATGTAATCTATTATTAACGCCAAAACGGCTTATTTCAGGTCAATAGTATCTTCGAAGAATTTAATGGAGGCAATATGCCCTTCCTTTTGGTATTGTGCTTTTGCTGATTAATCCCCCTATGAGTGAGATATTTTCACAAATTTTCTTGGAAGTGATTATATCAAAATGATGCCTTCAGCAAATTTGTAGCTCTTACTTTTGCGAATAACTTTACTGAAGACTTCAAATATCTATTTTGAATACTTTAAAAGTTATGGCTTGTTGTTTGTGGACTACTCTTTGTCGCCTATTTATTGTTCAATATAGTAATAATCCATTGAAATAAGCCAAACATTATTTCGATAAATCGAATTTTGTAGTTCATTTTTCTATCTACAACCGCTAGAAATAATCACCGAACACTTCCAAGTTGTCTGGAAGGAACTTAATAACTTATCAGTGCAAAAATGTTCATTTGTGCGAACCTTCTGACTACAATTTCTCTAACTTATAACCATCGGATCGATCTGAAACATATCGGAAAATGGAAGGCGAAATAAATAACTCCAAGCAACGGCGTAGCCAAGAGAAAGTTTTGGGGTTTAACACCCCCCCCCCCCCCCCCCCCACCACACCCAACAAAAAAAAATTGGATTGAAGTTGAAAATTTATTGATGCTGACTGATTTAATTCAATATTACAATAACAATGATCTGATCCGTAGATTGATAATCTGTTGTTGTAAATATCATGAGGACTTTTGATAAATTGTCGGAATGGGGTCCTGATATGTAACTGATCTATTGGTCTTGATTTCACAGTTGTCTAATAGCATCAATATCAAATTCCTGTCTGAAATCAATCATAATCCTCAGATTTCTTTTCAAATTGAGCTCGCTTTTGTAGAGATGTACTGTAATAAGGGTCTTAATAATAGAAAGCGAAGTTAAAATTGATTTAATGTTTATGAAACATAGAACTGCTCGCCAAAAAATGCCTAAATTTCAACATTTGCTAAAAATGTTTTTGCCTTTCTCATTCACTCTAAAATTCGTCAATCTAATCTCGACCGGGAGGGCCGAGTGTCATATGCTAATCGATTGAGTTCCTCGAGATCGGAAAATGTATGTGTGTGTATGTGGAAAAAAATATGACCTCTGTTTATCAGAGATGGCTAGATCGATTTGCACAAAGTTAGTCTCAAATGAAAGGTACAACCTTCCCATCGGCTGCAATTGAATTTTTTATTGATTGGTTTTCCGGTTCCGGAGTTGAAGAGTGCAATCACACAGCAAGTTCCCATATAAACTGAAATGAAAAATTTTCAAAATCAAATTTGTATTTTTGATGCCAAATGACTTTAAAATGCATGAAACATTGAGATTTGATGTAAATTCGAAAAAAATAATGTTTGACAAAAATTGATTTTTTGGACTTTGGTACATTTTTGCCTTTCTCATATACAAAGGTTATCCAATCACTCTAAAAATCGTCAATCATACCGGCCCGGAGGGAGTGCAGTGAGGGGTTGCTACTTTAAAATTAAAACTAGTTTAAAATTTCTTAACAAGTTGAAAATTTTCGGCAGGACCCGGACCTCCCGGATCTTTCTCCATGATCCGCCGCTGGTTTCAAGCGATGTTTCAGTATCACATAGTATCTCAAGATCGTGGCTGTTGATCCGTTGTATGTATGTGCAAATCGTACTGAACATGTAATATTCATTTCCACCATTGTATTGAACACATCCAGCCATGGAATCGTAGTCTGGACAAATGAGAAAAGCACAATTGCACCACTAAGTGGATTAAAACAGGTTTTTACTTTGGGAATGCGTCGAGTTGAGACGAAAACGTAATATGATTAATAACGAGGATAACACTTTCCGAATGTAGAGAGAAATTTATGAAAAAAGACGATTTCCATTCGACTCTAGCAGGTCCTGATCGTTTTTGATGAGCATTTGATTTTTGTTGTATGACCAATTATATGTATAGGTCAAATGTTTTAAAAACAGTAATTTAAGGTCAAGATAGCATCATTTAGAAACCGCCAATTTCGGAGGTTTAGTATCTTGGATGAGTTTTACAAACGTTAAACAGCGCATCATTTGATAAAATAATTTTGACGGTATATCGTCCAAGAAGTATTTATGGTGAATTTTCTCAGGTTAATACTCATGACTACAATAAAGTCTCAACAAATTCGCTAAAGACTAGAACTCTGTTACTATTTTCTGAAAAATTAATTCTGCATAATTTTAAAACTTCAAAAAATACGGTTTCGGAATTATGCCGTTTGGACAGTAAGATCGATTTTCACCAAACCTCCACCAATTGTAAAATTGGTATTGTAAAAAAACGTAAGGGCGATACTTCAATGCTGATAGGTGGGACCGAAAAAGTAAACAATCGCCAAACGGGCTATATACTATATATACTATCATTTTGTCAATTTCAATAGCAAACACAAATTTTAATTTAATAATTTCAAATACTTCATGAAGTTTTGGGTTTCGATCACTGAATCATGCAATCTAGGATGTAAAAACACAATAGTTCTTAAATAGGAAATAAAACCAAGTCTGGAAATATTCACTGTTGATTTTCTTTGAATGGTGTCACTGCTAGTATCGTTTTTTTTTTTTCAAGAAAAAGCATTGATTTCTTAGTTCTCAGTCGCGTTGGAAATTTGAGTAAAGTATAAACTTCAAATCGATTCCAAAAAAAATCGATTTTTTTGGCTCAGTTCAATATACATAACCCCTTTAGCAAAATTCAGTTTTCCCACCACAATGCATTGATTGAGGAATTTAGATGTTTTATTAACAGAGCATTAGCAATAATTCGTTTGTATGTCTATTTTATGGGCCATTTATTCGCATTCCCATTAAATTGGTTTGAGATTTCTAGCACTGATGTTGTCCTATGCTGATTTGAGCGAGTCCTGCCACTATCTGTTATCAAAAATATCGCGAAGCATCAAGTTCTAAATGTTCTCAAACTATATAATATCCGAAGAAAGTGATAAGAGTTATAAGAAATGTCTCATCACACTGTTAGGTGGATTAAAAGCGTTTTTTAGCGCAGGTTTACTAGTATGCGCTGTCGTAATATTTTGCGTCCTTTGTTGATTGGGTTGCATTATACCCCCTTCTTTAGTATTTGGCGTTGCCTTCTGAATTATTTTATGTTGTTTATTTATGCGCATGTTCATGTCTGGTTGTTTCTCTTTTTTTTTCTCATTTATGGTCAGTAATTTCGTTTTGCTTATAATGTTCCTATCCAGTGTGTGTTCCGTTTGTCTGCTGTTTTCCCTCTGTCCTATATTTGGTATGTGTGGTTCTATAACGGTTTTCCGTGTGCAGCATGATATCTCTCCTTAGAAACATAGGAAAAATATGCCTAAAACTCCTCCTATGACCAAAAAGACGCTAAATGTCGTCCATGAGTTCTCTAGAGGGGCATATGCTAAATTTTCTAGCGTGGTTCTATGGTTTTTTATTTCGTCGACTTCTACCCCTATGTCGAAAAGTTTCTTTGTGTCAAATAACGAAACTATCTTATTACGTTTTGAAAGAGACGGTATCTCCTTATCCTTGCATTTATTAGATATATTTGGTATGTCCGTATGTAGTATGTGGTATGTTAACTTTGTTTCACCTTGTGTTTCACTGAATTGTGTAATTCTTATACTATCAGCCTGTATCGTCATGTCCGGCAGTAATTTTATATTTCCTTTGCCTTGTATTGTAGTTTCCGTAACGTTCGTTCCCGTGAAAACGGATACCTTCAATTTGTTAGGTGTAATATACGTCTATATGTTTCTATTTGCCATTTCCAACCATATGTCGTGGTTCAACTGTAGCACTAGGGCATTGCAAAAAAATTTTTTTTTTGAATTCTCGAAAGCCCCCCCCCCCCTCTCATATTGTAACAAATGTCAAAGTAAGCTCAGATGCCAAATTTCACATCATTTGGACAAATTTAGACCC
Source organism: Topomyia yanbarensis (assembly GCF_030247195.1). Classification (NCBI taxonomy): domain Eukaryota; kingdom Metazoa; phylum Arthropoda; class Insecta; order Diptera; family Culicidae; genus Topomyia; species Topomyia yanbarensis. The sequence goes on along the minus strand of NC_080670.1, from coordinate 108,446,128 downwards.
CCGCCCACTTCGCTTGAAATTTTTTGAAATTGGTACTATGGGAAAATATGGAAGAAAAATACATTAAATGCTATAACTTTTGAAGTAGCAATCAGAAAATTGCAATTTATACCTGTTTTAGGAGGAAATAATCTTAGTATTGGAATGGAGATATTTTTGTTTTAGGAAAATACGGGAAAGTGGGGTACTGGGTCATTTTGGCCCCAAAATCCCATATTTTTAATGATTTTTCTGCTCCGTGATGCAAATCTTACATATTTTGTAGTTTTCTATTGTGAAAAAATCTCAAAAATCGATCGGAGCCTTTTTGACCTTTGTCAGAATACGAGAAGTTTGGGTTATATGGCCTTTTGTCATTCATATTAAACTTCATCATTATCTCGTGAATATATCTCTATTATTCTTCATTCAATTTTCATAAACTATACCTTGTTGAACGTGAAAAACTCTTAGGATTATAACAAAAATAGATTCGTTACCGGTAAAATTCAGGAACATCAAATTATCTGACATATAGTGTCGACTTCACATTTTTATCATAAAATCGCACATATTAACTCGATTTAACAACAAAATTCTTATTTAATTTGCTACTTTTAGTGTAAAATATGCTTAGGGATCACATGAGAAAAGTTTCATTCCTGGAAAAATAGGGGAAGTTGAGGTATTAGGACAAATAATGAAAAAATGAGATTTGTTGAGTAAATATCAAAAAGTTTGATGTTTCTGAATTTTACCTTTAACGTTTTTATTTTTGTTTTATTCCTCAGAATTTTACACGTTCAACAGGTTACATTTTATGAAAATTGATTGAAGAATAATAGAGATATATGCATGAGAAAATGATAAAATTTAATATGAATGACAAAAAGCCCTATAACCCCAACTTCTCGTATTCGGACTAAGGTCAAAAGGATTCCGATCGATTTCTGAGATTTTTTCACATTAGAAAAACTACAAAATATGTATGATTTGCATCACGGATCAGAAAAATCATTAAAAATAGGGGATTTTGGGGCCAAAATGACCCAGCACCCCACTTTTCCGTATTTTCCCAGAAACAAAAATATCTCCATTCAAATACTAAGATTATTTCCTCCCAAAACAGGTATAAATTGTAATTTTCTGATTGCTACTTCAAAAGTTATAGTATTTAATGTATTTTTCCTCCATATTTTCCCATAGTACCAATTTCAAAAAATTTCAAGCGAAGTGGGCGGGGGTCTAAATTTGTCTAAATGATGTGAAATTTGGCATCTGAGCTTACTTTGACATTTGTCACAATATGAAAGGGGGGGCCAGGATTCAAAAAAATTTTTTTTTGCAATGCCCTACACCAGCACTTTGGTTTTGCATGTCGTCGTTATGTTTCTAAAATATAGCGCGGCCATACATGTATCCTCTTGTTTGAGGTCTCTTTCTATATTGCTTAATTTACAAAGCCTAGTGTCTCCTATTCTGTCACAGTTGTCATAATCTGCCTGGGTTAATACATATCCCCAGTTGTTTTCTTGTTTTATTATTATGTCTTCCTCTAAGTGCAATATTGTCAACATGTTTCCGGTTATGCTTGGCTCGATTGTGCCTTTATACGCATGCCATTTGCTTTTTTTCGCGAGCGGAATTTGAAGCGTCATAATTATATCTAAGTCGTTTATGAGGTTTACGTAGTAATGAAGTGTATTTAATATTTCTGGCATAATTGCCCCGTCTGCTCTTCTCGGGAAAGTAAGGTTGTAGTTCAGCGCTGCTTCCTCACTGTCTAATGTTCGTATTAGTTGTACTGGGTTTATTATTTCTGCTAGGTCGAGGCTCTTTGTGTTTTCTGTGTGTAATATTGCTATCAACGTTTTTACATTTCTTATAAAAGAAATGTATAGAATTCGCTCAAACTTTCAAGATTTTTTCCGAGGCCCGGAGGGCCGAGTCTTATATACCAATCGACTCAGCTCGACGATTTGGGACAATGTCTGTGTGTGTGTGTCTGTGTGTGTATGTAACGGACAAATTCTCATTCGTGTTTCTCAGCAATGGCTGAGCCGATCTTATCCAAACCAATTTTAAATGAAAGAGCTAAAAAACAGTAAGAACGCTATTATTTGTTTTTGATTCTGATGTTTAGTTTCCAAGATATGAATGCTTGAATGCGCGAAAATGGCGTTTTAAGCAGTTTTTTTAAATTATCTGCCGAAATTGACAATGTAGATTAACAATTTATATGTTTTAGACAGCTTTAAGAGATATTTAACATTAAATTCGGACGAAAGATTTTTATCATTTCCAATTGCCAGAAATATAACCAAAAACTTGTAATCTATTATTAACGCCAAAACGGCTTATTTTAAGTCAGTAGTATCTTCGGAGAATTTAATGGAGGCAATATGCCCTTCCTTTTGGTATTGTGCTTTAGCTGATTAATCCCCCTATTATTGCGATATTTTCACAAATTTTCTTGGAAGTGATTATATCGAAATGATGTCTTCAGCAAATTTGTAGCTCTTACTTTTGCGAATAACTTTACTAAAGACTTTAAATATCTATTTTGAATACTTTAAAAGTTATGGCTTGTTGTTTATTGATTACTCTTTGTCGCCTATTTATTGTTCAATATAGTAATAATCCATTGAAATAAGCCAAACATTATTTCGATAAAACGAATTTTGTATTTCATTTTACTATCTATAACCGCTAGAAATAATCACTGAACACTTCCAAGTTGTCTGGAAGGAACGTGATAACTTATCAGTACAAAAATATTCATTTGTGCGAACCTTCTGACTGCAATTTTTTTAACTTATAACCATCGGATCGATCTGAAACATATCGGAAAATGAAAAGCGAAATAAATAACTCCAAGCAACGGCGTAGCCAAGAGAAGGTTTAAAGGTTTAACACCATACAACCCCCCCCCCCCCCGCAACACAAAAAAAAATATTGAATTGAAGTTGAAAATTTATTGATGCAGACTGATTTAATTCAATATTACAATAACAATTATCTGATCCGTACATTGATAACCTGTTATTGTAAACATCATGAGGACTTTTGATAAATTGTCGGAATGGGGTCCTGATATGTAACTGATCTATTGATTTGATTTCACAGTTGTCTAATAGCATCAATATCAAATTCCTGCCTAAAAACATTCCAATAGAAAATTCCAGAGTTTTGTAATCAATCATAATCATCAGATTTCTTTTCAAATTGAGCTTGCTTTTGTAGAGATGTCATTGTTTAATAGAAAGCGCAGTTAAAATTGATTTAATGTCTATGAAACATAGAACTGCTCACCAAAAAAATGCATAACTTTCAACATTTGCTAAAAATGTTTTTCCTTTCTCATTCACTCTAAAATTTGTCAATCAAATCCCGACCCGGAGAGCCGAGTGTCATATGCCAATCGACTGAGTTCCTCGAGATTGGAAAATTTCTGTGTGTGTATGAATGTGTGTGTATGTATGTGTGTGTATGTGTGTATGTGGAAAAAAATGTGACCTCTGTTTCTCAGAGATGGTTGAACCGATTTGCACAAAGTTAGTCTCAAATGAAAGATACAACCTTTCCATCGGCTGCTATTGAATTTTTTTATTGATTGGTTTTCCGGTTCCGGAGTTACGAGTTGAAGTGTGCAATCACACAGCAAATTCCCATATAAACTGAAATGAAAAATTTTCTAAATCAAATTTGTATTTTTATGCCAAATGACTTTAAAATGCATGAAACATTGAGATGTTTGACAAAAATTAACTTCTTTGGACTTTGGTACATCTTTGCCTTTCTCATATAGAAAGGTTATGCAATCACTCCAAAAATCGTCAATCATACCAGCCCGGAGGGAGTATGCAGTGAGGGGTTGCTACTTTAAAATTAAAACTAGTTTAAAATTTCTTAGCAAGTTGAAAATTTTCGGCAGGACCTGGAACTCCCGGATCTTTCTCCATGATCCGCCGCTGGTTTCAAGCGATGTTCCAGTATCACATAGTATCTCAAGATCGTGGCTGTCGATCCATTGTACGTATGTGCAAATCGTACTGAACATGTAATATTCATTTCCACCGTTGTATTGAACATAACCAGCCATGGAATCTTAGTCTGGACAAATGAAAAAAGCAGCATCAATTGCACCACTAGGTGGATTAAAACAGGTTTTTATTTTGGGAATGCGTCGAGTTGAGACGAAAACGTAATATGATTAATAACGAGGATAACACTTTCCGAATGTAGAGAGAAATGTATGAAAAATGACGATTTCCATTCGATTCTAGCAGGTTCTGATCGATTTTGATGAACATTTGATGTTTGTTGTATGACCAATTATATGTATAGGTCAAATGTTCAAAAACAGTAATTTAAGGTCAAGATAGCATCATTTTGAAACCGCCAATTTCGGAGGTTTAGTATCTTCGATGAGTTTTACAAACGTTAAACAGCGCATCATTTGATAAAATAATTTTGACGGTATATCGTTCAAGAAGTATTTATGGTGAATTTCTCAGGTTAATATTCATGACTAGAAAAAAGTTTCAACAAATTCGCTAAAGACACGAACTCTGTTACTATTTTCTGAAAAATTAATTCTGCATAATTTTAAAACTTCAAAAATTACGGTGTCGGAATTATGCCGTTTGAACAGTATGATCGATTTTCACCAAACCGAATTTCTGGGCGCTGATTTCAAGTAAGTAGAAACAAAGTCGTTCTACACTCGCTCAAAAGAAACTTCTTCGAATGCTGAATATCTATTATAACACATTGAAACCCCGATTTTATCAGCCAAAAATGAACATATGTTTGATGGGCTCTAGCAGACGAACAAGACTGAATTCGAGAAAATCTTTTCTTGAGCATGTTTTCCTTATCATGAAGATATGCGAAATATGCGAAAATAAAAAGTTCATCATAATCAGAAATAGTTATCAGACTACATCAAGGGACGAGAAGAATATTTTAACAGCTTCAGTTTATTATAAAGAAAAAAAAAATGCCCGATTTAGTCAATGTCCCCATTTTGTCAGCCTAAAATACACCATGAGACTGATAAAAATGGGTCTTTATTGTATGTATTATTCGCTGTGTCTCACATTAATAGGTACATTTCTTTTTTGGAGATTTTTTTATTGCATCGAACTACAACAAGTTTTAGGTAGTTTTCAAGGAGTTATTTTATAGACTTCTTCCAAAATTTGGTGAACCTATTCCAATTCGTATACCAATTAATTGGTATACTTAAGGGTTTATATGTTGCAGATAGAGAAAATACTGAAATTTTTTGCTTTTTTCCTACACAATATTACGAAAGCTTGTGTAAATTATAAACTATTTGAAATTTTTTAATAGTTTTATTTTTTATTTAACAGTGATTTTTTAATAAATAGTGACCATCGCTTCACAACGTAGTCTATTTTCATGGCTTGCGGTGAGCACGATCTCTCGAATTGCTGAACTGAAAATTATGGAATGGAAATTAATTTTTAGTATTCTTTACGAACCCGCTGGTGCCCCAAGACGATTTCGCTAGATTTTCAGAGCACTGTGCACCCAGTGCATTAACGCAAGTGACGGAAGGTTATCGAAAAGTTTCGTGAAAATGAAAATTCCAGTAATGATGATGATTTTCCCAAACGGTTCGTTTTCGTGAGGTTTTTATTTGTTCTTTGGCATTAGGATTAGCGATAATAATTCAAATCAAGGATACTACTGGGAAGTCACCTTTAGAAAAAGTCGATGTCGAAGTAAAATTTGAAACTATGCACGCATGCACTTCAGAGATGGCGTGATATCAGGAGCTGCGATTTCATTTCAACGCTTTTTTTGTGAAAAGGGCGATACTTAGAAATGTAAACATAAGGCTTTTTTTCATACATGCGAATGAGGGCTTTGAAACGCAACAAATTAACCTAAAAATTAGGATTCTACGATATTGCTTTCTTAAACTACAGCAAAAAATACAACGGGCGAAACTGTATTTTTATTTGTTTATTTAAAGTTTCGCCCTCCACGCTCCATGCAAACAAACAGGGCGATACTTTTTTTGCTAGCAGTTTAGAGGCGAAACTGTTATTTTCGTATTTTTTTAGGATTATCAAGCTGATACCAGCTGTAAATAGTAACAATGATCTCTATTGAAAAAACACGGACGAAATCGTTGGTGCAGAACGCACCAACAGAATGCAGAATTTTAATTTAATAATTTCAAATATTTTATGAAGTTTTGGGTTTCGATCACTGAATCATGCAATCTAGGATGTAAAAAACCTATTTTAATCCACCTAGCGGTGCAATTGTGCCTTTCTCAATCATGAATCACGAGAATGTGTGCGTTGTTTATATTCATTAAAAGCTTTTAAATGCATATATTACATTTTATTATTATACATCACATGACAACTATATACAGGAAAATAAATCATTATTCGAGTTCTAAAATTTTTAAAAAGAAAAAACAGCCACGGTAATATTGAACTGAAAAAAGGTGCGAAATCGGCAAAGTCCCAAAAAGTCGATTTTTATAAAAAAAAAATTTCGAGATGACATAAAATCTCGACGTTTCGTGCATTTTAAAGATGTTTGGCATCAAAAATACGAATTCGATTTCTGAAATTTCCACTTGAAAAAAAAAATTGAGTTCCGGCGTATATGGGAATTTTATGTGACCGGACGATTTAGTCTATATTTCCAGACCCATATAAGCGATCCGTACGAAATTTTATAGACATCTATGGGGATACTATAGCTATCATTTGGGACTAAGTTTGTGAAAATCGGCCCACCCATTTCCGGGAAACTGATGTGAGTTCGTAAATTTTGAAAGATGGCCGCTTTTCCCGGGCACTTCCGGAACCGTCTATGGTGGTCAATGTAGTCAACGAAAGTTTGTTTGGCCATCGGTGACCTAGAACAGCAAATTTATGTTGTTTGAGAGACATTTTAGCGAAATTTTTACCTTTTTACTTTTTTTGCTTTCATCGGAGTATCGGTTTGAATCACAATTTGCTATGTGAACGCACGCCACAACCTGTAACTCCGGAACCGGAGGTCGGATCAGGATGAAATTAAAAAGCCATTTACGGGGACACAATACCTTTCATTTGAGGCCAAGTTTAGTCGAATCGGTCTAGCCATCACCGAGAAACCGACGTGATTGTTATTCTGAATTTAGATACTTCCGCCGGGGCTTCCGGAACCGATGATGGTGGCCAATGTGGCCAAATAGGCTTTGAATGGATGTTAGTGACCTAATACTACAAATCGAAGCAGTTGTGGTCATATTTTGGAAAAATTTTCACCTTTATACATTCATTGCAGAATTTATTAAAATCGACATTTTCTGCGTGTTCGTATTCATCACCCTGTAATTCCGGAACCGGAAGTCGGATCCATTAGAAATTCGATAGCAGCCTATGGGAACGTTGCACCTTTCATTTGAATTGAATGGTATATGTCACTCGGCCCTCCGGGCCTCCGTTAAAAAGTCGGTTTTCAGAGCAATTGCAATACCTTTCTATTGAAAAAGGCAAAAAGGTGCGAAATCGGCAAAGTCCCAAAAAGTCGATTTTTATAAAAAAAAATTTTTTCGAGATAACATAAAATCTCGACGTTTCATGCATTTTAAAGATGTTTGGCATCAAAAATACGAATTCGATTTCTGAAATTTCATGAGATCCCCCCTTTGAAAAAAACATTTGAGTTCCGGCTTATATGGGAATTTCATAAGTGACCGGACGATTTAGTCTATATTTCCGGACTCATATAAGCGATCCGTACGAAATTTTATTAACATCTATGGGGACATTATAGCTATCATTTGGGACTAAGTTTGTGAAAATCGGCCCAACCATTTTCGGGAAACTGATGTGAGTTCGTAAATTTTGAAAGATGGCCGCTTTTCCCGGGCACTTCCGGAACCGTCTATGGTGGTCAATGTAGTCAACGAAAGTTTGGTTGGCCGTCGGTGACCTAGAACAGCAAATTTAAGTTGTTTGAGAGACATTTTAGCGAAATTTTTACTTTTTACATTTCTTATAAAAGTCTTATATACCAATCGACTCAGCTCGACGATTTGGGACAATGTCTCTATGTGTGTGTGTGTCTGTGTGTGTATGTAACGGACAAATTCTCATTCGTGTTTCTCAGCAATGGCTGAGCCGATCTTATCCAAACCAATTTTAAATGAAAGAACTAAAAAACAGTATGAACGTTATCAATTTGTTTTTGATTCTGATGTTTAGTTTCCAAGATATGAATGTTTGAATGAGTAAAAATGGCGTTTTTTGCAGTTTTTTTAAATTATCTGCCGAAATTGACATGATAGATTAACAACTTATATGTTTTTAGACAGCTTTAACGAATACCTTTCGAACAAGCTATAGATTGTTGAAATCAGAGAGAGATATTTAACATTAAATGCGGACGAAAGATCTTTATCATTTCCCATTGCCAGAAATATGACCAAAACATGTAATCTATTATTAACGCCAAAACGGCTTATTTTAGGTCAACAGTATCTTCGAAGAATTTAATGGAGGTAAAATGCCCTCTCTTTTGGTATTGTGCTTTTGGTGATTAATCGCCCTATGAGTGAGATATTTTCACAAATTTATTTGGAAGTGATTATATCAAAATGATGTCTTCAGCAAATTTGTAGCCCTTACTTTTGCGAATAACTTTACTAAAGACTTCAAATATCTATTTTGAATACTTTAAAAGTTATGGCTTGTTGTTTGTGGATTATTCTTTGTCGCCTATTTATTGTTCAATATAGTAATAATCCATTGAAATAAGCGAAACATTATTTCGATAAAACGAATTTTGTATTTCATTTTTCTACCTACATCCGCTAGAAATAATCACCGAACACTTCCAAGTTGTCTGGAAGGAACGTGATAACTTATCAGTACAAAAATATTCATTTGTGCGAACCTTCTGACTGCAATTTTTCTAACTTATAACCATCGGATCGATCTGAAACATATCGGAAAATAAAAAGCAAAATAAATAACTCCAAGCAACGGCGTAGCCAAGAGAAGGTTTTGGGGTTTAACACTATACAACCCCCCCGCCCCCCATCCCACCACACCCAAAAAAAAATTGGATCGAAGTTGAAAATTTATTGATGCAGACTGATTTAATTCAATATTACAATAACAATTATCTGATCCGTAGATTGATAACCTGTTGCTGTAAACATCATCAGGACTTTTGATAAATTGTCGGAATGGGGTCCTGATATGTAAGTGATTTATTGGTCATGATTTCACAGTTGTCTAATAGCATCAATATCAAATTCCTGCCTGAAAACATTCCAATAGAAAATTCCAGAGTTCTGTAATCAATCATAATCATCAGATTTATTTTCAAATTGAGCTCGTTTTTGCAGAGATGTACTGTAATAAGGGTCTTTATTTAATAGGAAGCGAAGTTAAAATTGATTTAATGTCTATGAAACATAGTACTGCTCACCAAAAAAATGCATAACTTTCAACATTTGCTAAAAATGTTTTTGCATTTCTCGTTAACTCTAAAATTCGTCAATCTAATCCCGACCCGGAGAGCCGTGTGTCATATGCCAATCGATTGAGTTCGTCGAGACCGGAAAATGTCTGTGTGTATGTATGTGTGTATGTGGAAAAAATGTGACCTCTGATTCTCAGAGATGGTTGAACCGATTTGCACAAAGTTAGTCTCAAATGAAAGGTACAACCTTCCTATCGGCTGATATTGAATTTTTATTTATTGATTGGACTTCCGGTTCCGGAGTTACGAGTTGAAGAGTGCAATCACACAGCAAATTCCCATATAAACTGAAATGAAAAATTTTCAAAATCAAATTTGTATTTTTGATGCCAAATGACTTTAAAATGCATGAAACATTGAGATGTTTGACAAAAATTTACTTCTTTGGACTTTGGTACATTTTTGCCTTTCTCATATAGAAAGGTTATGCAATCACTCCAAAAATCGTCAATCATACCGGCCCGGAGGGAGTATGCAGTGAGGGGTTGCTACTTTAAAATTAAAACTAGTTTAAAATTTCTTAACAAGTTGAAAATTTTCGGCAGGACCTGGACCTCCCGAATCTTTCTCCATGAACCGCCGCTGGTTTCAAGCGATGTTTCAGTATCACATAGTATCTCAAGATCGTGGCTGTCGATCCATTGTATGTATGTGCAAATCGTACTGAACATGTAATATTCATTTCCACCTTTTATTGAACATAACCATCGTAGTCTGGACAAATGAGACAAGCACAATTGCACCACTAGGTGGATTAAAACAGGTTTTTATTTTGGGAATGCGTCGAGTTGAGACGAAAACGTGATATGATTAATAACGAGGATAACACTTTCCGAATGTAGAGAGAAATGTATGAAAAATGACGATTTCCATTCGATTCTAGCAGGTTCTGATCGATTTTGATGAGCATTTGATTTTTGTTGTATGACCAATTATATGTGTAGGTCAAATGTTCAAAACAGTAATTTAAGGTCAAGATAGCATCATTTTGAAACCGCCGATTTCGGAGGTTTAGTATCTTCGATGAGTCTTACAAACGTTAAACAGCGCATCATTTGATAAAATAATTTTGACGGTATATCGTCCAAGAAGTATTTATGGTGAATTTTCTCAGGTTAATATTCATGATTACAATAAAGTCTCAACAAATTCGCTAAAGACACGAACTCTGTTACTATTTTCTGAAAAAATAATTCTGCATGATTTTAAAGCTTCAAAAATTGCGGTTTCGGAATTATGCCGTTTGGACAGTATGATCGATTTTCACCAAACCGAATTTCTGGCTACGCCGCTGACTTCAAGTAAGTAGAAACAAAGTCGTTCTACACTCATTCACACGAAACTTCTTCGAATGCTGAATATCTATTATAACACATTGAAACCCCGATTTTATCAGCCAAATATGAACATATGTTTGATGGGCTTTAGCAGACGAACAAGACTGAATTCGAGTAAATTGCGAAATATGCGAAAATAAAAAGTTCATCATAATCAGAAATAGTTATCAGACTACATCAAGGGACGAGAAGAATATTTTAACAGCTTCAGTTTATTGTAAAGAAAAAATTGCCCGATTTAGTCAATGTCCCCATTTTGTCAGCCCAAAATACACCATGAGATTGATAAAAATGGGTCTTTATTGTATGTGTTATTCGCTGTGTTTCACATTAATAGGTACATTCTTTTTTGGAGATTTTTTTATGGCATCGAACTACAACAATTTTTAGGTAGTTTTCAAGGGGTTATTTTATAGACTTCTTCCAAAATTTGGCGAACCTATTCCAATTCGTATACCAATGAATTGGTATACTTAAGGGTTTATAGTTTGCAGATAGAGAAAATACTGATATTTTCAGCTTTTTTCCTACACAATATTACGAAAGCTTATTAAACAATTTTTCCTAATAAGTTTGTGAAAATTATAAACTATTTGAAATTTTTTAATAGCTTAACTTTTTATTTAACGTGATTTTTTAATAAATAGTGACCATCGCTTCACAACGTAGTCTATTTTTCATGGCTTGCGGTGAGCACGATCTCTCGAATTGCTGAACTGAAAATTATGGAAGAGAAATTAATTTTTAGTATTCTTTACAGACCCGCTGGTGCCCTAAAACGATTTCGCTAGATTTTCAGAGCACTGTGCACCCAGTGCATTAACGCAAGTGACGGAAGGTTATCGAAAAGTTTCGTGAAAATGAAAATTCCAGTAATGATGATGATTTTCCCAAACGGTTCGTTTTCGTGAGGTTTTTATTTGTTCTTTGGCATTAGGATTAGCGAAAATAATTCAAATCAAGGATACTACTGGGAAGTCACCTTTAGAAAAAGTCGATGTCGAAGTAAAATTTGAAACTATGCACGCATGCACTTCAGAGATAGCGTGATATCAGGAGCTGCGATTTCATTTCAACGCTTTTTTTGTGAAAAGGGCGATACTTACAAATGTAAACATAAGGCTTTTTTCATACATGCGAATTAGGGCTTTGGAACGCAACAAACTAACCTAAAAATTTTGATTCTACGATATTGCTTTCTTAAACTACAGCAAAAAATACAGCGGGCGAAACTGTTTTTTTGTTTGTTTATTTAAAGTTTCGCCCGCGATACTTCAATACTGATAGGTGAGACCGAAAAAGTAAACAATCGCCAAAGGGGCGATACTATCACTTTGTCAATTTCAATAGCAAAAACAAATTTTAATTTAATAATTTCTAATACTTTAAGAAGTTTTGGGTTTCGGTCACTGAATCATGCAATCTAGGATGTAAAAAACACAATAGTTATTAAATAGGAAATACACAATAGTTATTAAAGTCTGGAAATATTCACTGTTGATTTTCTTTGAATGGTATCACTGCTAGTATCGCCCTTTTCAAGAAAAAGCGTTGATTTCTTAGTTCTCAGTCGCGTTGGAAATTTGAGTAAAGTATAAACTTCAAATCGATTCAACAAAAAAAATCGATTTTTTTGGCTCAGTACAATATATAACCCCTTTAGGAAAATTCAATTTTCCCACCACAATATAGATATTTTCTTAACAGAACATTAACAATAATTCGTTGGTATGTCTATTTTATTTATCTATTTTTTCGCTTTCCCATTGATTTGGTTTGAGATTTCTAGCACTGATTTGAGCGATTCTCTAAGTCCTGCCACTATCCCATGTAGTATGTGTAATCAAAAACATCGCGAAGCATCAAGTTCTAAATGTTCTCAAACGATATAATATCCGAAGAGAGTGATAAGAGTTATAAGAAATGTCTCATCACACTGTTAGGTGGATTAAACACGTTTTTTGCTTTCATCAGAGTATCGGTTTGAATCACAATTTGCTATGTGATAGCACGCCACAACCGGAACCGGAAGTCGGATCGGGATGAAATTAAAAAGCCATTTACGGGGACGCAATACCTTTCATTTGAGGGCAAGTTTAGTTGAATCGGTCTAGCCATTTTCGAGAAACCGATGTGACTGTTATTCTGAATTTAGATACTTCCGCCGGGGCTTCCGGAACCGATGATGGTGGCCAATGTGGCCGAATAGACTTTGAATGGATGTTAGTGACCTAATACTACAAATCGAAGCAGTTGTGGTCATATTTTGGAAAAATTTTCACCTTTATACATTCATTGCAGAATTTATTAAAATCGACATTTTCTGCGTGTTCGTACTCATCACCCTGTAATTCCGGAACCGGAAGTCGGATATATTAGAAATTCAATAGCAGCCTATGGGAACGTTGCACCTTTCATTTGAGACTAAGTTTGTCAAAATCGGTTCAGCCATCTCTGAGAAAAATGAGTGACATTTTTGGTCACATACACACACACATACGCACATACACACATACATACATACATACACACATACATACACACACAGACATTTGCCGAACTCGACGAACTGAATCGAATGGTATATGTCACTCGGCCCTCCGGGCCTCCTTTAAAAAGTCGGTTTTCAGAGCAATTGCAATAACTTTCTAATGAGAAAGGCAGAAACACAATAGTTCTTAAATAGGAAATAAAGCCAAGTCTGGAAATATTCACTGTTTATTTTCTTTGAATGGAATCACTGCTAGTATCGCCCTTTTCAAGAAAAAGCGTTGATTTCTTAGTTCTCAGTCGCGTTGGAAATGTGAGTAAAGTATTAACTTCAAATCGATTCAAATTCAGTACAATGTATAACCCCTTTAGGAAAATTCAGTTTTCCCACCACAATATAGATATTTCTCGAGTACTTTTTCAAATGGACGCAAGTAACATTGAGAGCCTCTCTTTGTTTACTTTCTCTTTCGTTTATTACGACGTCATTACAACACTTTGTACCAATTTTCCAGTACATATCGAAAGCCGACGGTTTTTACTACAATATTATGCAAAGAGTAGAGTATGTTGAAATGGCCGAGTAATAAACAGAAGAGAAAGACCTCAAAGAGAATCTCTCATTGTTACTTACGTCCATTTAAAAAAGTACTCGAGATTTTATTAACAGAGCATTAACAATAATTCGTTGGTATGTCTATTTTATGGGCCAATTTTTCGCTTTCCCATTGATTTGGTTTGAGATTTCTAGCACTGATGTTGTCCTATGCTGATTTGAGCGATTCTCTGAGTCCTGCCACTATCCCATGTAGTATGTGTTATCAAAAACATCGCGAAGCATGAAGTTCTAAATGTTCTCAAACGATATAATATCCGAAGAGAGTGATAAGAGTTATAAGAAATGTCTCATCACACTGTTAGGTGGATTATAAACGTTTTTGTTTTAGTTTTAAGTTTTGTCTCATACTGTTATACCACATGCCTATCTCCATGAGTGTTGCTTCTAGGTATAGGTCTTTATCTATGTCATTGACTCTGTTAAGAGTGTTCCTGATTTCTGTTTTTAGAGATTCGAAATTTTTATTGTTGCTTTCGACTGCCTTATTCATGTTGATTGTTGAGTTGCTCACGAAATTGTATATTTTTTCGATTGCTGACGCTTGATGTTCTGTATTTTTGTTGAATCTTTCTTCGTTTCGTCTAAGTTTATCCATATTTTCGTCAATTCTAGTTCTGTCGTCGGAGTCCATTGCTCCAATTGCTGACCAAAACCCTCTTGGTGTTCTTGTTTTAAAGAAATACCTGATGTACGTGTTCATGTTCGCAATGTCACTAGTGTCTTTGCTCCAAACCGAGGTTATGACCCCGCATTTCAAATTTTGAATTCTTTCTATTAGCGCTGTACAGGTTTCATTAAAAGCACGTAGTGCCGATTCTAATTCTGCTTGATCCTCTATAAGACTCTTATACGTTGAGTTGCCTTAAAATCGTAGACCCCTTGTGCCAGTAATACATCATTGAGTCTTTCCAGAATCAACGCTGCGTTTACCATGGCCAAGAAAACTCCAGCGAAAATAGTTCTAAAATATGAAAGATAACGATACTTTCTTATGTATAGGGTCGTAAAATCAATTATTCTTCTATTGCTTTAAACCAATATGCATATATATATGGAAAAAAACTACAAGGGGCAGCCCTATGGGGTTGCACGAACTGTAGACGTAGGACTATACTACTTAAATTAAAATATTTATTTTCTTAGTATATTTAGAGAAATAATAAATCAAATATATTTCTTACGTATAGTTTAAGCGCAACCAATCAATATCGAATGTTACATATTGAACCAAACCTTCTTGGTTGTCAGATCAGGTGATCGAGCCCGATTTAACTTATTTGAAAAGAGCTGAAGAAAGAAAACCGTGACCGCACTAATATCTGGAACTAAATCTTTATAGCACAAGATCAGCTTTTAAAAATAGTAAAAACTTTTCGATTGTGTATGGTAAAAAACCCGAACACAAGTAAAGTACGCATACAAATTTAGCGAATGCAGTGGTCTTAATCATATATCGAAACTATAAACATACAACAATCGAAAAAAAATTATATATGGACTTAAATGCGTTTTTGCAACGGTTTTTGGAGTGGCAGTGTATTCATTCATAAATAGGAATTGTAGTATGTACCTATTAGCAAAATCAAAATAGGAAAGGCTGAGTGGAAATGAATCATGTGAAGTGAAAATGAATCAATGAATATATCGAACGTAAATAATAAACTTTCGTTGAGTTTTCCATCGATCCGCGTAAATTTGTTGCTAAGAAAGTTTTCGTTTTCGCGCAACGAAAGCACAGATTGCTATCCTGCAGGTTACGCATGCAACCGCTAACAAACACGGATGCCACATTGAAATCTGTGTTTCGGTCAAAAATCTGTAAAAATCTGTGATAAAATGACATTAAAAAGGGTGCCCTTCATCAATATAGTGGATTCAAGATACAAAATAGTACCGGCATAAAATAAATTAAAAAGAATCAATTTTCATTTATAAAATTAGCAACACTGTTTGGAAGATTTCGGCAGGGTGAAAATATGCGAAAAGTAGAATGTCGAAGGAAAAATAAGAAGTCGATTGTCACGTCTTATCTTAGATTGAACCCAAGCGCACAAAGCAAAATGAGTCAACGCTGACGATGATGGGTAGAGCGAAAGAGACAACTAGTGCCACGACACTATGTTAACCGTGTTTGCAAATGGAGCTCGCGGTACAAGCGATTTCGTGCATGAATAATTGTGTTCGAATTTGTACACAAAAGTGAACTGGAAGCGAGCACAACACAAAAGAAAGCATAGTGTTTGAACGGAAAAGCTCAGTCACGTGTTGGACGGCACTGGGTAGCGTCCCTTCACAGTCAGAATAACGGACTACTAACTCAGCTACACTGGCTATGAAAATACACAGCGCAGTGATCTGCTCCGCTTACCGTTCAATAGGCAACTGAGCTTGTCCGGCCAAATCCGTTCTTTAAATAGTCGATGATGACGTTATTCATAGAAGCGCTACGCTACGCGCTAGGTACACAAATCTGTCGTGCCGGACTTAGGCAGCGCTATCTTCTGTGTGTAAATTCGCGATATTTTGACTAGATTGCACATTATTAAAATTATTAATGCCCTGATATCAAAAATCTTTGGGTTTATCTATTGGAATCTATTCTTAGAAGTATTTCGGCGCGATATGAGCCAAAAATTTGAAAATTTATCGTGAGATGACTGAATTATGTGCGTTTAAAATTGGACCACTTTTCGTTACATACCTTTTTCGTAGAATTTGCCAAAGTGTACCCCCATATCGAAAACAAAGACGTAGTCTATGCATCAATGCAACGCGTCAATCTTGCATCATTTCAAAATTGGGTGGCATAGATTTCTTTCTTTAAACTTATATTGATTCAACCGGGGCAACAATTTTATGCCTTAAGTCTATGTATATGTAATTCATGTGACAAAAAGCTTGTTACCTTAAATCTTTATTGATGCGAATCATTTGGCCAGCGGCTTGTTACCTTAGGGAAAAACTTGTTATCTTGCATAAATCCTCGTGCGGCATATGGAAAATTCCCGCAAAAAAAGATGTCCAACAGTACAGTATTGAGCCTATATCTATATAATGCTTATCTAGTAAAAATGTACGCTGCCAATAAACATTGAACTCGAGTCTGGTTTTCCTTTTTACTCCTGTCTTGGCTAGATAAATCTGCTCTCAAATGATTGCTGAGCAAAGCGGTGCGTATTCCGGTTACAATCGTCTTCACTGTCAAAATGCCCTCATTACCCTAGCATAGTTACAATAACTCGCTTCATTCGATTTATAACTGTATTGCAAAAGGAGAAATGCTGTGAACCTGAAACGTGAACCGCTTTCTCGAGAATTTATTCATGCACTATTCTGTGCAGTGTAAGTGGTTTCATATCCAACCTTCGGGCGGTATTTTCATTCCCGCTTCTAGGTAATGATGATATGATGCATTCTGGGACACTTACCTTAGACCTTTCTAACGCGCTTCTTGCACCTTTTTCTGTTCCGATTTCGGCATTTGATGTCAATCGTTTGTCACGAGAGCTACGGTTAATAATGAGGTAAGTAGTGCGTTTTTATCTTTGATTAATTGCCGATACTAAAATCTTTTTCTTTTTTTTTCTTTTAGTGCCTTCATCGTCTATTCTCCTAGTGCCCGTGGTGTACACAGGTCACGCAATTGGTGCTCGGACACCACATCTTTGGCGTGTATAATGAATTTTGGCCCTTTGCCATTCTTTCCCCCAGGAACGGCCCTGCCCCGTATTGTAGCGGAGGAAGAATCTAAGTCTAATTTCAGTAAAACCAGGTCCCACCTGCAACCACCTTACTGGAAAGGGGGGAGGAGGCCACACCAATCCGAATAAAGGATACCAAAATCTCGCCGAAAGAAGGAAACATCGGTAGCATAGGTAACACTCAATCACATTTACAGCGCACTAACAAACTAAGCTAATCACAACAATTCGAAGCATATTACTAACAAACTACTATTTCTTCATATATAAAAAAAGCATATTACTAACAAACGGTTATTCCTCCATATGAAAAAACCTATTTTAATCCACCTAGCGGTGCAATTGTGCCTTTCTCAATCATGAATCACGAGAATGTGTGCGTTGTTTATATTCATTAAAAACTTTTAAATGCATATATTACATTTTATTATTATACCTCACATGACAACTATATACAGGAAAATAAATCATTATTCGAGTTCTAAAATTTTGAAAAAGAAAAAACAGCCACGGTAATATTGAACTGAAAAACCTGTTTTAATCCACCTAGCGGTGCAATTGTGCCTTTCTCATTTCTCTAAACTATGGCACGGAGACTTTTTATGTTCAACATAATCGTGGAAATGTCCATTACATTCTTAGTACACTTTGCACTTATACACAATGGCATGCCAGCCACGAACTTGATGAGCTACGTGTCGACGGTGAAACACTTGAAACAAAAAAATATCATACTTCATTAGCCTAATCAGCATTAGATCAATGTTATCTGCTTGCTAACTCATTTTGTCATGCGGGGGTGGGTATGTGAGGAGGGCGAAAGTCCCATGAACGAACGACTCCCCAGCCTAAATTGGTATGCTTTGTAATGAAGTGGTGGTTTAAAGATGATGGGGTTGAAAGGGAGGGGTATGAGGGCTGGTTGGGGTGGTGGTCTGAGGGGTGATTTAAGGAGATTTTTAAAGGAGGGGCGCGAACAGTAGAGGGGGGGTATAACCCCTCTCCGTAAACCATCAACTACGCCCCTGTTAAACTCCAGAAACCCTAAACGAGTCGAAAAAAAAATTAGGGGATTAGGTTGACGTTTTTCAGAGTGATTGCATAACCTTTGATCGAGCCGTGGATGCTGCAGATGCCGGTATCACAGGCGTTTCTTCCGTCCTTCCAAACGGCACCAGAAACCACTGAAGGAATTAACTCACGCCGGTATCTTGTTGCATGCACCTTGCACCTGGGTAGCCGAACGCATGGATAATCGTCGATCAGTATAGCTGCGGCTAATTGAATGCACTAGTTCGTTCACTTAAATCTTTTGCTTGCCCGATTTGGCAACAAACTCGCGGTTAATGCAAACTAATTAAAAATCTTCCAGACTAATTGAAACACAGCACATGTTCTGGGAAAGCTTGTGTATTGAAATCTTGAACGTATGATAGAATGACACAGTGTTTGGATGTGATCGCTTTGGGTGTCTATTTGCTACTACTCTGATCGGTACAGATTGGATTAGTTAGGTAGTTTGGTACATTTTCTTCTCTCTTTCGCTATCCTTCACTATCTCCCTTATCATAGATTGCATATAGGGTGAGTTTAGTGGTTGAAATTACGTGTCCGAAATTTAAGTGTTATACTAGGTATTGTTTTAAAATTTAGTTATAGCAGGTTTAAATTTAGATATAGGTTTAGATATTTGATTATGCTATGTTAGACTTATGATTAGTGTTAACTATTTACAATAAAGAACAAAATATATATATACACATTTTCACACTCATTATCAGCGTACTGATCATTCCGGCCTCCTTGAAACAGCGGCACTGTTTCAACTCCTCAATGCCCTTATTTCATCTCGTGATCCGTGAGCATCGCCTTGATGAACACGATGTTTCCGTAGCAGGACCTTGTATCTATCGCAGAATCAAACTCAGGTGTTTGCAGTTGATTCACAGCTTTCGAACGACGATCGAAGATCCGGCGTTTGCTATCTGTAAACAAGAGAAGACCCGGTAGAACGAACAGGGAACGGTGAATGGATTGGAATGATAATCACCTGATCGCCTTCCAGATGCGCATCGAGTTAGTTTCGGACTACTCTACCGGTCTTTGTAGTCTCTGCATCGCTCGGTGTTTCTACGATGATTGGATCCGAAGGCGTAGGTAATGGTAGCAGAGCAATCTTCGCGACTGGTCTCACGACGTTGTCAGCTACTGCAGTTCTTATGGTGACGATGCGGACGACCCCGTCCTTGGCTGGATGAAGCTGAATGATCCTACCGAGAGGCCATTTCGCTGGTGGAAGGTTATCGTCCTTGATGACTACGATTCGCCCTACTTCTATTTGAACTGCCGGCTTGCATCCCTTTGTGGCTCGAGACTGAAGTTGTGCAAGATATTCTGGATACCAGCGAGCCCATATACGGTGGAATAGCTTCTGGGTACGTTGCCAATGATCCAGACGGTTATCTGAAGTTGTAGCCAGGCTCATTTCTGGTATAGCTTGTAAGTTGGAGCCTACTAGGAAATGTCCTGGTGTTAAAGCTTCGAGGTCAATGGGAGCAGTTGGGATCGGGGTCAACGGTCTTGAGTTGAGACACATTTCAATTTGTGCCAGAAGGGTTAGCATATCTTCCTGGCTAATGCTAACATGGCCGATCTCGCGTAACAGATGATGCTTGGCGGACTTTACCGCAGCCTCCCAAAGTCCTCCGAAGTGTGGGGCACGAGGCGGTATAAATTTCCACTGGATCTCGTTTTCACCACACCAATTCAGGATTTGGATTCTGTCACCATCAATTGACTTCAACATTTCGTAGATGCGGTGGAGTTTGTTGGCTGCTCCCTTGAATGCGGTGCCATTATCGGAGTGAAGCTCACAGATACGACCGCGACGAGCAACGAATCGACGAAGGGCTGCTATGAAAGCCGGGGTCGACAGATCGGAGACCAACTCGATATGGACGGCTTTAGTGACAAAACAGACAAAGATAGCAATGTACGCTTTGGTTGGAGATCGATTACGTACTGGTGACTTCAGGAACACTGGACCACAATAGTCAACGCCACTAATTGAGAATGGGCGTGCTGGCGTTACTCTTGATGTGGGCAAATCAGCTGTTGCTTGTTGGACGAGAATTGGCTTCTGTCTGAAACATTTGATACACCGATGATATGTGCGACGAACCAGGTTTCTAGCGCCAACGATCCAGTATTTTTGTCGAATTGTTGAAAGCATCAATTGCGGACCAGCATGGAGAAGAATCTTGTGGTGATGGTTGGCTATCAGTTCGGCCAGTGGGTGCTTGGCGGAAATGACGATCGGATGCTTAATGCTCTCTGGAACCTCGGCATTCGATAGGCGTCCTCCGACGCGAATTATACCGTCTTTGCATATGTAGGGTTTCAACCATCTTAGTGGGGATGACTTCAGGATTTCATTGTGGCTAGATGGTACATTTAGACCGGCTAACTCCTCCGAGTAAAGCTGGGCTTGGGCTAAGCGTGCTAGTGCATGGTCTGCTGCTGTTAACTCAGCTGTGGTGAGAACGCTGGAGGGTTCACCGGTGGATTGTTGGGTCGTGGCTCTCAGTGAACGGATGTACTTCAGATAATATGCTACCACCCGACGCAGCTTTGTGTACGAGGAGAATCGGGTAAACAGGTGATCAGCAAAGGTGGCCGTGGATGTAGCTAATGAAACTAGAGCGACCTTCCGAGCTTCTTCTATGACGGCGGATGCTTCATCTTCTGGAACAACTGAGTGTGGTCGATGACATGGAGCAAGAGCTAGCCAAACTGGGCCGTTCCACCATCTTGATCTTGCTAGAAGTTCTGCTGGCGGTAGACCGCGGGATAATTCATCTGCGGGGTTCTCTGCACCCGGCACATGTTGCCAGATACATCCTTCTGTAGAGGTTTGTATGGTGGAGACGCGGTTGGCTACGAACGTCTTCCAACGATTCGGTGATGATTTAAGCCATTGAAGAACGGTAGTCGAGTCGGACCAGAAGAAAACCTTGGAGGGGATTTTGATGGCATGGTTCACCTTGTGATACAACTTGGTGGCCAATACAGCTGCACATAACTCAAGTCTAGCGATGGAATGCTTTGTAGCAATTGGAGCCACCTTCGACTTTGATGTCAGTAACTGGACTTTGACATCGTCCGCTTTCTCGGAACGAACAAAGCAACAAGCACCATATGCGGATTCCGATGCGTCGCAGAAAAAGTGAAGCTCGACACTGGAAGCGGCTGGTAGTGCAACAAACCGTGGAATTCGGAGTTGATCGAGGGCGTAAAGTGTAGCATGAAATTGCTTCCAATCGTCTTGAAGTTTCTGTGGGAGCGGCTTGTCCCATTCATAGGGTTTCTGGTCGTTGGACTTCAACTTCCACAGTCTCTGCATGAACATTTTAGCGGCCGCGATAACTGGACCAACGAGGCCTAGTGGGTCGAAAATTTTGGCGATGTATGATATCACCTTACGTTTGGTGAGAATCGTCGCCGGAAGTGGTAATTGGACATTGAATCTAAGCATATCGGTCTTTGTGTCCCAGACAAGTCCGAGCGTTGACACCGACTGGTCGTCTTGTAGATCATGTAGTGTTTTAATAGCTAAGTCCTCCTGGGGAACACCATCTAGAGCCTCCGGGATGTTTGACGCCCATTTTTTGATTGGAAGGCCGGCCGAATCTAACATCGCTGATATCTGACGGCGTTTTTGTATGGCAGCTTGTACATCATCTGCACCAGACAGTAGATCATCGACGTAGAAATCTTCGATGATTGCCTCGGCTGCTACTGGATACAAATCTCCTTCCTCCTGTGCCAGCTTCTGCAGCGTCCGTGTTGCGAGGTATGGAGCTGAAGCTGTTCCGTATGTGATGGTGCGCAGTTCGTAGGTTTCGAGTGGATCCGTTGGATTGACACGCCATAGGATGCGTTGAAGACTCTGATCAGCGGGATGCACTTCAATCTGGCGGTACATCTTTTCGATGTCTGCAACAATGGCCACAGAACGAGTGCGGAAACGTATCACGATCGAGAGGAGGTCCTGTTGCACCACTGGACCAACGAGAAGCGAATCGTTGAGCGAAAACCCGGAGGTAGTTTTGCAAGAGGCATCAAACACCACGCGAATCTTGGTGGTAGTGCTTGCCTCCTTAAAAACCGGGTGATGCGGCAGATAACAATGTGGCTTTCCATCATTGACAGGATCGATTCTTTGCATATGGTGTAGACTTGCATATTCTTCAAGGAACTTGTGGTATGCGGCTTTAACGGTGGCATCTTTCTCTAGGCGTCTTTCGAGGCTGTAGAATCGACGAGTTGCGATCGCGCGCGAATCGCCGAGGGTGACTTGCGGATCTTCGGACCGAGGAAGGCGTACGACGAACCTCCCAGAATGATTTCGAGTGGTGGTGCTAGCAAACATTTCTTCACATCTTCTTTCTTCAGCGGAATACATTGAACTATGATCGACGGCTTCCAGTTCCCAAAATCGTTGCAGGGATGTTTCAAGAGAACGATCAACGGTAGAGATATAACAAGCCGGCGAAGCGTGGGCAGAAGAGGTGCACACCTTTCCTGAAACTGTCCACCCGAAAAGAGTATCAACTAGCAGTGGTAGACCGTCACCGATGGATATGCGATTTCCAGTATGAATTTCGTGGTAGCACTCGCCACCGATGATGATGTCGATCGTTCCTGGCACATTGAAGTGCGGATCTGCAAAAGAGACGTTTGGCATTTTCCACGAAGAAGCGTCGATGGGTATTGTTGGCAGATTGGCAGTGGGTTTCTTCATGACGAGGAATTCGAGTGTGGTAGAAAATGCGCTTGTTCTCGATTTGATAGTGGCCGTTATTTGGCGCTTGATTTGTTTGAGAGCATCTCCTATTCCGGCTACTGCGATGTCCACTGGGCTTGGACGAATGGCAAGAGCGTTTGCGAGTTTCTTGGTGATGAAATTGGACATCGAGGCGGAATCAAGAAGTGCTCTGACTGGAGTTTCTCGACCATGCTTGTCAACGACTTGAAGTGCAACCGTTTCCAGTAAGACCGTGCTATGGTTCGATTGGATGGAGAGACTTACTTCAGGTGGATGCGCTGATCCAAAGGTCTCCACGTTCGCTGACGTGGATGGATTAGGTTGCAGTTCAGAAATGGCTGTTGTGACGGCTGGAGTCGAAGACATCTTAGAGGGTGCAGCTTGATCGTGCAATAACGTGTGGTGTCTAGAATGACAGGTTCTACAAGAAAACTTTGACTTGCAGATTCGTGCTTGATGGTTTGATCGAAAACAGTTCCAACACAAGCTTTGCTGGCTAACTAACTCTCGGCGCTGAGGAACAGATAGCTTGGTGAACTTCGGGCATTGATGTAGCAGGTGCTTATCGGGGCATGCAGGACATTGCGGAGCATTCATTTTGTTTTCTGAAGTTGCTGCGTTAACGACGGACTTCACTGTGAAGGGTTTCTTTTGGATAGGGCCGGCCATCTTGGCGTTAGTCGTTTGGGAACGGTGTTGCAGATCACTGGATACTGACTTGAGCATACGAACGTGTTGGATCAGGAATTCGATGAGTTCTTCGTAGCTAACGTCATCCTTCTGGCGAGTCTCGTGCTCCCAGGCTCGAACAGTAGTAGAATCCAACTTGCTGGTCAAAATGTAGATAAGCGGTGTATCCCAATTTGTGACAGGTTCTCCTAACTTTCCCAAAGCCTTAACGTGGCGTTGATAGTCGTCAACCAACGCATTAAGCTCCTGTGCTGACTCACGCTTCATTGGTGGTAACTCGAACAAACCTCGGAATAGTTCCTTCTTCAAAAACCGTTTGTTGTCGTATCTCTTCATCAGCGCATCCCACGTCGACGCATAGTTATCCGATTGTACATCGACGGTCTCAAATGGCTTCTTTGCCTCTCCTTCCAGTGCTTGTAACAAATACTGCAACTTGTTGACCGTTGGGATATCGTCGTTGCAGTGTATCATGGACAGAAAGTTATCCCGGAATGAAATCCATCGTGATTCGTCTCCATTGAACTTTGGCAAATCTATTTTCGGCAACCGATGGTGAAAACTGACAGATGTTGGATGGTGAGTGAAGTTGGTCGTCATCGTCGAACTTAGAATCGTTTGATTGTTGTCTATCTTGGATAGCAGGAACCCTTTCAAAACACAAAAGCGATTTTCGAAATCAGCGCGAACCTGGATGTGCTGCTCAAACATGTCTGGCTTATCCAACATCTCGATCTCCGCTTGTGCCTCCAGAAACTCCTTGTTAATTCTATCCAACGTGTCGAGTCTCACATGGATTTGACTGGAATCCCGCTCATGGTCGTATTCCGCTTTAAACCTTTCTACCACATCTCGAACGGCACACACTCGTTTCCGAATCAGGAGATTCTCGATCATTTTCTTCTCCGCCTTGCTAGACATTTTAACTCACCACTCGAATCACTCGCGATTATAACGGAGACGACACGTGATATTCGATAACGCTTTATCCTTCCCGACGCGACACGTGCCGCTCTACGCGTACCGAACGACGAGAACAACACAGAAATCGTTCGATTAATCCTTCCCGTCGCGCTGTGTTATTCCAACGCGAACCGAAACGACCGTAAGAAAACACGTATAATATCGATTCGTTTTGCTCCCTCCCGTCGCGTCGTGTCTCTTTTACGATTCGCGAATCCGCTAAAATCGCCACCCCGCAATCGCCAAAGTATGTTGCAAATTGCGAAAAAGTTTATTTATTCCACCACCTATCAGTGTACCAATATTTCGAGCGCCACTGTAGATGCACGCGCCAAGTGCAATTGGTAAAGTTCTACGTATAAGGTCAACGATCAAACGCTTATAATATTTGCGAAATGACCACAAATTTCACCATTCTGGTTGCACACTGTGATTATTGCGATCAAAGCGCTTCTTATCATGCGATTTTGTTAATGTGCCGTCATTCGTTGCCTCAGTAAATGTTGGCGCAAAAATCTGGCATCGGCTGGGCATACACCAGCCCTTTGTATGAGAAAGATTGAATGCCTACCTTTGTGTGATCAAAGCCTTTTGACCACTTACCGCAATGGCGGATTTTCCTTTCGCGAGCTGGATTCTGGCTTGGGGTTGTCCTGTGATCCGGCTCGAAGGACCAGTGATCGAGCCGTGGATGCTGCAGATGCCGGTATCACAGGCGTTTCTTCCGTCCTTCCAAACGGCACCAGAAACCACTGAAGGAATTAACTCACGCCGGTATCTTGTTGCATGCACCTTGCACCTGGGTAGCCGAACGCATGGATAATCGTCGATCAGTATAGCTGCGGCTAATTGAATGCACTAGTTCGTTCACTTAAATCTTTTGCTTGCCCGATTTGGCAACAAACTCGCGGTTAATGCAAACTAATTAAAAATCTTCCAGACTAATTGAAACACAGCACATGTTCTGGGAAAGCTTGTGTATTGAAATCTTGAACGTATGATAGAATGACACAGTGTTTGGATGTGATCGCTTTGGGTGTCTATTTGCTACTACTCTGATCGGTACAGATTGGATTAGTTAGGTAGTTTGGTACATTTTCTTCTCTCTTTCGCTATCCTTCACTATCTCCCTTATCATAGATTGCATATAGGGTGAGTTTAGTGGTTGAAATTACGTGTCCGAAATTTAAGTGTTATACTAGGTATTGTTTTAAAATTTAGTTATAGCAGGTTTAAATTTAGATATAGGTTTAGATATTTGATTATGCTATGTTAGACTTATGATTAGTGTTAACTATTTACAATAAAGAACAAAATATATATATATATATATACACATTTTCACACTCATTATCAGCGTACTGATCAACCTTTCTATATGAGAAAGGCAAAAATGTGCCAAAATCCAAAAAAGTGAATCGTAGTCAAATTTTTTTTTCGAGTTTGCATCAAATCTCGACGTTTCATGCACATTGAACACATTTAGCATCAAAAATAAAAATTCAGTTTTTAATTTTTCCTATAGTTTATATGAGAAATTTCTGTGTGGCCGCACTCTGAAACCCGTAATTCCGGAACCAGAATTCCGATCGATCCAAAATTCAATAGCAGCCGATGGGAAGGTTGCACCTTTCATTTGAGACTAAGTTTGGGCAAATCGGTCCAGCCATCTCTGAGAAAAATGAGTGACATTATTTGACACATACGCACATACATACACACACACACATACACACACACATACACACACATACACACACACATACACACACATACATACATACACACACATACAGACTTTTTCCGATCTCGACGAACTGAGTCGAAAGGGATATGACACTCGGCCCTCCGGGCCGGGATTAGGTTGACGTTTTTCAGAGTGATTGCATAACCTTTCTATATGAGAAAGGCAAAAATGTGCCAAAATCCAAAAAAGTGAATCGTAGTCAAATTTTTTTTTCGAGTTTGCATCAAATCTCGACGTTTCATGCACATTGAACACATTTAGCATCAAAAATAAAAATTCAGTTTTTAATTTTTCCTATAGTTTATATGAGAAATTTCTGTGTGGCCGCACTCTGAAACCCGTAATTCCGGAACCAGAATTCCGATCGATCCAAAATTCAATAGCAGCCGATGGGAAGGTTGCACCTTTCATTTGAGACTAAGTTTGGGCAAATCGGTCCAGCCATCTCTGAGAAAAATGAGTGACATTATTTGACACATACGCACATACATACACACACACATACACACACACATACACACACATACACACACATACATACATACACACACACATACAGACTTTTTCCGATCTCGACGAACTGAGTCGAATGGGATATGACACTCGGCCCTCCGGGCCGGGATTAGGTTGACGTTTTTCAGAGTGATTGCATAACCTTTCTATATGAGAAAGGCAAAAATGTGCCAAAATCCAAAAAAGTGAATCGTAGTCAAATTTTTTTTTCGAGTTTGCATCAAATCTCGACGTTTCATGCACATTGAACACATTTAGCATCAAAAATAAAAATTCAGTTTTTAATTTTTCCTATAGTTTATATGAGAAATTTCTGTGTGGCCGCACTCTGAAACCCGTAATTCCGGAACCAGAATTCCGATCGATCCAAAATTCAATAGCAGCCGATGGGAAGGTTGCACCTTTCATTTGAGACTAAGTTTGGGCAAATCGGTCCAGCCATCTCTGAGAAAAATGAGTGACATTATTTGACACATACGCACATACATACACACACACACATACACACACACATACACACACACATACACACACACATACATACATACACACACACATACAGACTTTTTCCGATCTCGACGAACTGAGTCGAATGGGATATGACACTCGGCCCTCCGGGCCGGGATTAGGTTGACGTTTTTCAGAGTGATTGCATAACCTTTCTATATGAGAAAGGCAAAAAGGTGCGAAATCGGCAAAGTCCCAAAAAGTCGATTTTTATAAAAAAAATGTTTTTCGAGATAACATAAAATCTCGACGTTTCATGCATTTTAAAGATGTTTGGCATCAAAAATACGAATTCGATTTCTGAAATTTCATGGGGTCCCCCCTTTGAAAAAAAATATGAGTTCAGGCTTATATGGGAATTTCATGTGTGACCGGACCGTTCAGTCTATATTTCCGGAACCATACAAGCGATCCGTGCGAAATTTTATAGACATCTGTGGGGATAATATAGCTATCATTTGGGACTAAGTTTGTGAAAATCGACCCAACCATTTCCGAGAAACTGATATGAGTTTGCTAGTTATGAAAGATGGCCGCTTTTCCCGGGCACTTCCGGAACCGTCTATGGTGGTTAATGTAGTCAACGAAAGTTTGGTTGGCCGTCGGTGACCTAGAACAGCAAATTTAAGTTGTTTGAGAGACATTTTAGCGAAATTTTTACCTTTTTTGCTTTCATCGGAGTATCGGTTTGAATCACAATTTGCTATGTGATCGCACGCCACAACCTGTAACTCCGGAACCGGAAGTTGTATCGGGATGAAATTAAATAGCCATTTACGGGGACGCAACACCTTTCATTTGAGGCCAAGTTTAGTCGAATCGGTCTAGCCATCTCCGAGAAACCGATGTGACTGTTATTCTGAATTTAGATACTTCCGCCGGGGCTTCCGGAACCGAGGATGGTGGCCAATGTGGCCAAATAGACTTTGAATGGATGTTAGTGACCTAATACTACAAATCGAAGCAGTTGTGGTCATATTTTGGAAAAATTTTCACCTTTATACATTCATTGCAGAATTTATTAAAATCGACATTTTCTGCGTGTTCGTACTTATCACCCTGTAAATCCGGAACCGGAAGTCGGATCCATTAGAAATGCAATAGCAGCCTATGGGAACGTTGCACCTTTCATTTGAGACTAAGTTTGTCAAAATCGGTTCAGCCATCTCTGAGAAAAATGAGTGACATTTTTGGTCACATACACACACACACACACACACACACACACACACATACATACACACACAGACATTTGCCGAACTCGACGAACTGAATCGAATGGTATATGTCACTCGGCCCTCCGGGCCTCCGTTAAAAAGTCGGTTTTCAGAGCAATTGCAATACCTTTCTATTGAGAAAGGCAAAAACATAACATAACTAATATTACTAACCATTTGTTCGGAAAAAGTGATCGACGTGATATAAAAACGCGTCTAATTCATCCCGAGACCCGTTAAACTCAGGGATACACTGAATAGCTTCTGTTTTAGGGAAGCGGTATTCCGCCTCTTGTGCATTACGCTGCATTGTGTTGCTTTTTATTTCGCATCCACTGTCTGATAAGCTTCTTTGTTTGGTTATTTTTGCTTCTGGTAAGCGTATTTGCTTGGGCATAACTCCTTTTATGTCTAACTTCTTTTCGAGTATTATTGTCCTATCAAGGATTTTTATTGACTGGTCGTATTTTTTCTGTACTATGTCTAATTTGTCGGTTAGTTCATTCCAAACACTAACTTCGACTCTGTTTTCGTATTTACTTAATACTGCTTCGAACTCTTCGAAGGCTTCCTTAAGCAATTGTTTTTTTGTTAGGATTCCTTGGAGCGTTCTGGCTCTTCCTTTGTTTTTGTTAAAATTCTCGTATTCGTGTAAGATGTATTCACTGATTTCATCTAACCTAGACATTTAGGGATTAGTATGTGCATCCAATGATTTGGCCTCCTAGCTGTCTTTTCATTGCTTCGTGGTGTGTCATTACACGTTTCTAGTGTTCATTATGAGATTTCCGCATATTGTTGGGAGAAAGGTTCTTACGTAGAATTTTAGCTGGTTTGCTGTCGCTTTAATGGGAGTCTGTGGGGTTTGAATGAGTATTAGTTCTTCGTGTAGTTTTACCTGGACTATTTCACCCTGCTCTTTGATTATTTCAATAATTTTTTCCCTGCGTAGTAGTTCAACAACCTGTTTGGTGTTAGCTACGCTAGTATTAATAAGTTCAGTTTCCGATGTGAATTGTATGTTCACTAACGCTTTCAATATTCTTCCAGCCCTCATTATTTGTTCATTAACAGTTTAAGGTAATTTGTTTTATTTACCCAATCGTTTTCTTTTTCTTTCGTTTTGCCTTTCTCATATAGAAAGGTTATGCAATCACTCTGAAAAACGTCAACCTAATCCCGGCCCGGAGGGCCGAGTGTCATATCCCATTCGACTCAGTTCGTCGA
>NC_080670.1:108403277-108408277 GCF_030247195.1 Topomyia yanbarensis | reverse complement strand
ATGGGGTCTTCCCACCCAGCTCGATATGCTAGGTATCAGCCGGTGGGTCCACCTACCTTTCGAGGAGTTGTCCCACTCACGCTGCCATCTGGCGACCGAGGTCACCCTGGTGCGCTCGCGGGCTCCCCTATTTCCACGTAGCTCAAAGCACTCCTCATCTTCCCGAATGACCAGCCCGACTGGCATCATGCTCGCTATCACGCAGGATGCATCGTGTGATACCGTGCGGTAGGCAGATATCACTCTGAGGCACATCACGCGGTAGGTGCTCTCCAGTTTCTGTAGGTAACTGGTTACCCTCAGTGCTCTTGACCATGACGGGCCGCCGTACCTGAGGATAGATACGGCAACGCCTGCCAGTAACCTACGTCTACTGGCGCACACCTTTGAGCTGTTGGACATCATTCTCGATAGTGCCGCAACAGCAGTCGACGCTCTCTTGCACGTATAGTCGACATGGCTGCCGAAGGTCAGCTTGTCGTCTATAATGACTCCGAGAGACTTCAGACTTCGCTGTGAAGTGATCGCGACTTCTCCCACATGGATAACTGCATGTTGTGCCGACTTGCGGTTGTTGACGATAACTACCTCCGTCTTATGATGAGCGAGCTCCAGGCCTCTCGCGCTCATCCATTCCTCCACCGTGCTAATCGCGTGTTCTGCGGTTAGTTCTACCTCAGGAATTGACTCCCCGTAGACCTCCAAGGTTACGTCGTCGGCAAAGCCGACGATCTTGACCCCAGGAGGGAACTTCAGTCTCAGAACCCCGTCATACATGAGGTTCCATAGCACCGGGCCTAGGATCGAGCCCTGCGGGACTCCGGCGGTAATCGGAACCCTTTTCTGACCGGCATCGGTCTCGTATAGCAGTACGCGGTTTTGGAAGTAACTTTCCAGGATCCGGTACAGACCCACCGGTAGGCTAAGCCGGTGTAACGAGAGCGCGATGGCATCCCAGCTTGCGCTGTTGAATGCATTCTTCACGTCAAGTGTCACTAACGCACAGTATCGAATACCTCGCCTTTTTCGTTGGATCGCTATCTCGGCAGTATTTATCACTGAGTTGAGAGCGTCCACTGTGGACTTACCCTTCCGAAAGCCAAACTGGTTGCTTGACAGACCGTCCGTACCTTCCGCGTACGGGGTGAGCCTGTTGAGGATGATCCTCTCAAGCAGTTTGCCAGTCGTGTCTATCAGACAGATTGGTCTGTACGCCGATGGGTCGCCTGGCGGCTTCCCGGGCTTCGGCAACAGCACCAGTTTCTGCCTTTTCCATCTATCGGGGAAACGGCACTCGTCAAGGCATCTCTGCATAGCTAGCCTGAACATGTTCGGGTTCGCTATGATCGCTGCCTTGAGAGCGTTGTTCGGGACTCCATCCGGCCCTGGAGCTTTGTTCATTGCTAGGGATTTAGCCACTGCGAGTAGTTCTTCGTTCGTCACTGGAGCCACCATTTCGACCGTGCCCGCACTGTCTCGTAGTGCAGGTGGCCAGGGGCTTGTGGCTCGAGACGGGAAGAGTACTTCGATAATCGTTGCCAACCGGTCCGGAGACCGTTCAGGGGGTGAGGAGCCCCCTTTGGTCTTGGCCATCACAATCCGGTAGGCGTCGCCCCACGGATTCGCGTTGGCACTCTCACACAGGTTGTCGAAACACGCTCTCTTGCTGCTTTTAATAGCCTTGTTAAGGGCTAATTTCGCAGCTCGAAACACTTCACGGCGGTTCTCTCTTGCATCCTCGGTGCGAGCTCTTTGCATCCTACGTCTAGCTCTGAGGCAGGCTGACCGTAGAGCTGCAATCTCGGCACTCCACCAGTATACCGGGCATCTGCCGTTTCTTGGCAGTGTTTTTCTCGGCATAGTGGCGTCGCACGCGCGTGATAGAACAGCTACCAGCGCATCCCCGCTTAGACTGTCGGTGTTGGCCTCCAGTCCCAGGGCCGCGGTGAAAGCTTCGCTGTCGAAGTGATTGGACTTCCACCCGCTTACCTGACAGGGATCTCCCGCCCTCGGATGCTGCACACCGTAGTTGATCTTAAAGCGGATTGCTAAATGATCACTATGGGTGTAGCCTTCGTCTACCCTCCATTCCATGCCTGGAGCCAGACTCGGGCTGGCAAAGGTCAAATCAATCCACGCCTCCACTCCGTTTCTACGGAATGTACTAGCGGAGCCATCATTAGCTAGCACAGTATCGAGTTTCGCAAACGCTTCCATTAGCGCTTGACCCCTGCTATTTGTACAGCGGCTGCCCCACTCCACTGCCCAAGCGTTGAAGTCTCCCGCTATTACTACCGGTTTCCGGCCCACGAGGTCCGACGAGAGCCTGTCGATCATCTGGTAGAACTGTTCTATTGGCCACCTTGGTGGGGCGTAGCAGCTGCAATAGAACACACCATTGATCTTGGCAATCGCCACACCCTCGGCGGAGGGGTGTATTACCTCTTGAACCGGGAACCTTCCCGTTGTACAGATTGCCACCATTCCAGACCCGTCCGACACCCAATTGCCGTTGCCGGCAGGGATGCTGTACGGGTCTGATAAGAGGGCGACATCTGTCCTCGACTCCGAGACCGACTGCCACAGCAGCTGTTGGGCTGCTGCACAATGGTTAAGATTTAGCTGTGTGACTCTCACGGCTTCTTCTTATTTAACTCGCCGAAGGGACACGAAGGTCCGCCCATAGCATGTTTATGGGCTTGCTTCTTAGAGGTGCAGATAAGGCACTTATATGCCTTAGTGCACCCCCGCTCTTTATGCCCCTCCTCGCCGCATCTACGACATAGCTTACTCCTGTCTAGGCCTTTGCATTCGTAAGCTTTATGGCCGGATTCTAGGCACCGATAGCACCTGTCCACTGAAGGCGGCTGGGGTATACTGATAGGGCATACCGACCAGCCGATCTTCAGCTTCCCTTTCTCGGTTACCTTTTTGGCATCCGCATTGAGTAGCCTGAGGTAGGCTACTTGGGTGCCAGAGGGTCCGTCCCTCAATCGCACAGAGGCCCGCTCGATTGTGACGCCGCATTGCTCCTTGACGGCTGCGGCGACGTCTTCTGCGGTCGCGAACTCGTCCAAGTGTTTGCACTGGAGAGTTGTTTCCGCACCTAGCGACCTGATTTGGGCGCCCTCACCAAGGACCTCTTGGGCCAAGGCCTTGTATATTGCACTTGATTGTGCGCCTCGCTTCAACACCAGGAGCATCTCTCCCGTGTTGATGCGTCTTACGCTACGCACATCCTGCCCAAGGGCCGAGAGGCTTTCGGCCGCTTTCATCGATTTAAGGACATCGGCGTATTTGTCCTTGTCGGTTTTTAACCACAAGGCTTCGCCTCTGTCCTTGGCCTTCCTCGCAGGCCGCGGTACCTCCGGTTTCGGTGCCGGCTTTTTCTTGGTAACCAGCGTCCAGGGGTTTGAGCCCCCCTGCCCCGGTCGTGCCGGGTTGCTGGTACCATCGCTCTCAACAGCGAGGTCACTCTCGCCCTCGCTTACCTCACCCAGGCGGCGTTTGACCTTGACGGTTGCACGCCGACTGGTGTCGGTTTTGGCACCCTCTCCTGGCGACTTCCTAGGGCGCTTCGCATTCGATGCCGTCTTGCGATTGCCCTTTCCCTTTCCCTTCGAGGGGAACTCGGTCGCCGCTCCGATCGACGTGGCTGCTCCATAGAAGGTAAAGGCCACTGTCTGTGAGCCTCTATTAACCTTCTCTCTTTCCTCCCTATTGGAGGCCACTGTCTGGGTTTCTCTGTCGGGCCTCTCCCGACATTCCACCCTCTCAACATATGCCTGCTGTTCCTGTCTTGCGACACGAACAGCTTTCCGGAGCTCCAGAAGGCTCAACTTCAACTCCTTGGCTATGTTCTGCTTTGCGCTAGCGAAGTCGATTATAGCATCGAGTTGCTTCGCTACTTTGCGCATCGCAGCTATTGGCCCCTCCGATGCATTGGTAGGGGTATTGCCTACCGCTGCTGGGGGGTCACTGGTGCTTTCGAGTACAGCACTCATCGTTCCACTACTCTCCCCACGGGGGGGAGACCTCGCCAAACCACCTCTTGCGAAGGGGTTTGGCACCTCCGTCTGCTTATTTTTATTTTTATTTTGCTCCATGAAAATTCCCACGAGTAGCGCGAGAAATATATGTCCGCCACGCCAGAGCTCCGCATTAGCGTGGTAAGGGACGCTTACTGTGGGGGTTGCCCAGGTACCCCACAGGCTCCGTTAACGATCGAGCATCTTTTTCACCCCCTCGATCACTCATCCCTCGGCACGGGTCGCTTCACGCCTTGGAATTGGGGTTATGCCCTACCTTGCTTTACGTGGTGATCTCGGCCCGGATCATCACAACCATCCTCCTTTACCAGGGCTTTGGACCTGTAGCTCTGGATCTCAATAGTTCCTTGTACGTATGTTATTACAGACATGCTACTATTGGGATCCGTCATTCGCTAGCGGAGTTGTGTGTGTGTATGTGTGTGTATGTGTGTGTGTATGTGTGTGTGTATGTATGTGCGTATGTGTCAAATAATGTCACTCATTTTTCTCAGAGATGGCTGGACCGATTTGCCCAAACTTAGTCTCAAATGAATCCCATCGGCTGCTATTGAATTTTGGATCGATCGGAATACTGGTTCCGGAATTACGGGTTTCAGAGTGCGGCCACACAGAAATTTCTCATATAAACTATAGGAAAAATTAAAAATAGAATTTTTATTTTTGATGTTAAATGTGTTCAAGGTGCATGAAACGTCGAGATTTGATGCAAACTCGAAAAAAAATTTGACGACGATTCACTTTTTTGGATTTTGGCACATTTTTGCCTTTCTCATATAGAAAGGTTATGCAATCACTCTGAAAAACGTCAACCTAATCCCGGCCAAAATTTTTTTTCGACTCTCATAAGGTTTCTGGATTTTAACAGGGGCGTAGTTGATTGTTTACGGAGAGGGGTTACACCCCCCCCTCTACTGTTCACTTCCCTCCTTTAAAAATCTCCTTAAATCA